>NW_023494528.1:174790-183674 GCF_011100635.1 Trichosurus vulpecula | reverse complement strand
GAAAGACAAAAGAGAAGGCCTTTCAGATCAGGAAGAAATATTCCACATGGAAAGGATTTGAGGCTTCAGGTCCTCAAGTGCATATCCATGGCTTTGGAGTAAATGCTTTGTAACTAGTGTTCTTGCTGTGCCATTTAAATGGCTTTTCTAGGAAAGGAAGTCTACTGTCTGATTGTTAAGGGCAGACACAGGAGGGAGGGTACTTCAACTAGTGCTAGTACCCTGGGTATAGTAGCAGCTACACTCGGTAGTACTTGTATGGGATTGGGGAGCCAACCAAGACAGGGGTTATGCAATAAGAATGACCTTAATAAGCTGGAGAATATCTAGATAGAATGGACAGAACGGTAAAGAGTCTAAAATTCATGCCATCAGATGATGAAGAAAACTATGGTGTCTTGGTTATTCAGTCAATAAACATTTATAAAGTGCCTACTAAGTGTCAGGCTCATACAAAGGAAAAGAAAAGCCAAAGACAATTCCTTTTCTCAAGAACCCCACAGTCTAATAGGGGAGACAATATGCAAATGTCTGTATACCAACCATATAAAGGAAAAATTGAAAATGAGCAAGAGCACAAAGGCCCCAGAGCTAAGGAGGCCCATGAAAGGGCCTCCTTCTTGTAGAAGGTGAGATTCTTGGTAGTTGTCCTTCTTTCTCGAAGTGGACCAAAATGACATCATTATATTAGAGTCAAATTACAGTGTGTCTGACTGTGGCCGATAAGACCAATATGAGCTCAGAATGCTCTACCACTCATCAGACACAAATAGATCATGTGAACATTTGTGGTGAATTCTCTAATTCTGTGCATCTCACATTTCTTTTGAGCTACTTCAATTCTCCTTTGCTCATAGAGCACAGCACCTTCTCTGATGAGGACACTCCATAATGAGAAGTCTTGTGCAGTGTCTCCCACTTCATGTAGTCAATTCCAAAGCTATTAAGAGAGACCTTGAGAGTGTCCTTGTATTGGGATGCAGCAAAAGCAGTTCTTAGGGGAAATTTTATATCTCTAAATGCTTACATGAATAAAATAGAGAAAAAGGAGATCAATACACTTTGGTGGTTAAGGGGAAGGGGCATCTACAACTGTGCTTTATTGGCTTGGAGAACTCAGAATGACAACTCCTTTGTGGAAATTCCTTCCACCAATATAGATCAGGAGCCTCCCATGTAATTTACAATCTTAGTGTCCCACTGAGAGGGTTACAGGCAGGATCTGAACCCAGTTCTTCCTGTTTCCCAGGCTGCTTCTCATTTTTATCCTCATTAACCTAGTTAGCATTTTTAATTTAATATTAGCATTTTAATGCAGTATGGCATTGTGGATGCGAGAGATGTTGAAACATCACGATCTGCTAAGTGGTTAGATATGTGGAGTGATGGAGAGTCAGAAGTCCAGGATGATGCCAAAGTTACATGGCTGGGAAGCCACATAGAGACTGCTGCTTTGGACAGCAAAGGGGGAAAGATAAAGAGTTCTGTTTTGGACAGGCTGAGTTTAAGATGCCTCTGGGACAGCCAGTTTCAAAGGTCCAACAGTCAAGAGTGAGGTGGGATTGGACCTCAGGGGAGAGACTGGGCTGGATATGTATGGGAGTCATCTGCATAGAGATGATAGGTAAACCCTCCAGAGCCAATGAGGTCACCAACAGAGAGTGTGGAACAAGGGCCTTTAACCTGGGGTCTGTGACTTTTGTTTAACATCTGGATAACTGGAATTCAATAGAATTGGTTTCCTTTGCAATCCTTTTGTATTTTACTTTGTGCATTTAAAACGTGGTTCTGAGAAAGTATCCACGGGATTCATCAGATTGCCCTAGGGGTCCTTGACACAAAAAACGGTTAAGGACCCCTGGATGCTGGACAGAACCTTGGTGATCACCCACAAGTGGGGAGGTGATAATAAACCAGTACAAACAGGACAGGTCAGAAGAGAACCAGGAGAGAAAGCAGCATCTCAAAACCCCTGAGAAGAGAAAATGTACAGGAGGATAGTGGAGCCACAGTGTCAAGTGTAGAGGGGGGAAGTTGGGAAGAAAGCTGTGTGTTTCCCTTATTTGAAATAGTCTGGCAGTAAATTAAAGAGATGGAGTGACAACAGCACTAGGGAGCCCTCAAGGATTGTATGATACAGAGAAGGTTCTGAACATCCTGGGCAGAGCGAGAGTTCTCATGGGGTATTCCCTCTGCCAGTGAAACCACACATCTAGGCCCAATCCCTAAGGCAGACTAACCTGGCAAAAGAAACAAAAGGGCAGAGGCAAGAATCAAGAAGTTGGCACCAAATAGGGAGGAGTCTGCTGTATCGGTTTCATTCCCTCCTGGCCATTGGCCAGAAGGTCAGCTGGACTCTGGGAAATAATAATGATAGAAATAAGATTAATAATAGAATATTATTATCTTACTTTGTTTTTTAGATGTTTTTCATTTGTGTCTAACTCTCCGTGACCCTGATGGGGTGCTTGGGTGCTTGTGCTTGGACCCTAATTCTAACATCACATTTCTCCTTGGCCTCTGCTTGGGTGCCTGTGCCTGGACCCCAATTCCAAAACAACATCCAGTTCTAAATCACATCTCTCCCTAACCTCAAAATACTGTTTCAAGCAGTTCCTCTCCAGTTCAAGGGCAGTGTGCTCTAGCAAAACACTTATCTCTCCTCCTGATACTGCGGCCAGCTTTACCTATAGAATTTATTAGTTTGGACTCCCTGGGTACATGCTAAACTGGCCATGTACTGGGCCATAATGATATTTACTGCTCATTGGCCTATCATGTGCATGCTAGACCCAGGCATATGTATACTCCCTTACATTAATCTTGTCTAACAAGACATTTGATGGAAGCAACCTGGATATTTCCAGTCAGCCCTGACCTCTAGTTGACTTAGTGACATCTCACAGTCAAAACTACACCTCCAGGTAGCGCCCCCCCACCACCACCGCCTTGGGCTACTTCCAAGTTAACTCTGGATAAGATACTTTGGCAGTAGATACAAAAAGTGCATGTTCCTTTAAGAACTGATCACCCCTTAACCACTCCCTAATCCCACCCCAAAACAACTAATTGACATATTTTACCATCAAATACCCTATAAAAATTTTATCTGCACCTCCATAGGATTGCAGGTTCCCTAAGAACTCTTGGAAAAGCGTAATAAATCTTTGCCCCCTTGACTTAAAGAATGCTTGGGTCTGTGAATTCATTCCAGACAGCCCTGACCCTCTCCGGTACTCAGGTCCTTGAGGGGTACTCCCCGTCAACAACCCCATCTGGTAACTCCAGTCTTGGGGTTCCTGGACCTCATCTCCCTCAACCCTCAACAACCCCATGTAGGTTTTTTAGCAAGGGTACTGCAGTGGTGTATTAGGAGGGCAGAGTTTATAATCTCAAAGAGGATCATAAACATGTCTGAAAGGTTCGGAACCGCCGGATATAAGAAACTCTCAAAGTAGAAGGCAGAAGAATCAAAACATATATTTAGGCTCCACAGTAACCAACCCATGAACCAGCAACCCCATTTTGATATATTGATCAAAAGCTTCCAGGCCCAATAAGTACGCCTTGAAAGAGTAACCAGGAGGCTACAGAGAAGCATGATTGCATAAAGCAAAATCATGCTTCCCCCTCTATGGTAAAAAGATTACCCACTGGCCTGAAGTCTTTGTTCAGCTTCCTCCCATAGGTCAGCTCTGCTACTGGCAGCTCCTGCTTCAGCTGTGGCTGTGGCTGTGGCAGCCTCTGGCTCCAACGGGAGCTGCTTTTAACCATCCAGCTTCTGCGGGGGTGTAAGGTATGCTGGGGAAAGCACAGGTTCTTTCAATCTGCTTAAGCAAGGTGAAAGGGTTGACTGGGAAAGCACAGGTTCTTTCCATCAGCTTAAGCAAGGGAAGCAAGGTGAAGGGGCCGACAAGCTTACTCCAGTCCAACATACAAACAGCATTCAGTTCAGGGGAAAAAGCCAAACTAGTCAAGGGCACTTGTTGACTAAGTGCTAAGGAGCCCATTTTTGGTTGCCAATACAAGTGGTTTGCCAATTCCTTCTCTGGATCATTTTATAGATGGGGAAATGGAGGCAAACAGGATGAAGTGACTTGCCCAGGGTCACACAGCTAGGAAGTGTTTGAAGACCTATTTGCACTCAAGAAGGTGAGTCTTCCTGACTCCAGACAGGCCTGGTGCTCTATCCACTGTGCCCCCTAGCTGCCCACATTTCAGTTAGAGGTCAGTGAAAATAAAGATGCCACTTTCTCCCTGAAACCTATGCACAGGTCCCAGGACCCTACATCAAGAGCTCACGGTCTAAATCAAACACCCTATGACTTAGGTAGATGAAGGCATTTGCTGAAGGTCTGGTTACACAGGTAGTGAGAACATGGAGCCCTTTGCATTTTATGAGGCTTCTCCAGGGTAGCAGCAGCCACACAAGGTCAAATCTCTTCTGGGACACTAATAGAAGCTAGCATTGCCATAATGCTTTAAGGTTTGCAAAGGGCTTTATAAGCATCATCTCATTTGAGCCTCAGGACAATCCTGGGAAGTGGGTGCTATTGTGGCATCCATTTTACACCTGAGGAAACCAAGGTACTCATAGTGTGGACATGTGTAAGTCTCCTCATTTCAGTCCATATAAAATGGGGAAAATCCCAATAACACTACAATCTCTCAGGGTGTCTCAAATGCTATGTAAAGCATTTCCTTCCCCAAATCTAAAGCTCTGTGTAAACATCAGGCACCAGTTATTAAAAGCTCTTGTCCAGGAGGATGGGGTAGGGGGATAGACCAGATCTTGATGATGGCACAGGATTAAAAACAGGGGCATGGAACCCTGGCTTTGTCACTTCCTTCCTGATACTTTAGCCAAACTTGTCCCCTTCAACCCTGTTTCCTTCTTTTTCTGAGGGGGGTTGAACTAGATCAGGCCTGCACAACATACAGCCCGAGGGCTGCTTTGGACCCACCAAAGCCTGTTTTATGTTCTCTACATTTTTTGCAAGCCACTTGAAATCCTTTGACAGTCAGAGGTAACCCTATGTTGTGCAGGCTGGACCTAAGGGAACTTTACAGTCAGTTTTGCTGAGGGATTTGCATTTTTTCAGTCAGCCCGAAATCTTTGGTGGGCTGCAAGCAGGGTGCAGGCATGAACTAGATGATCAATAAGGTCCTTTAGCTCTATGAAAGTACTAAAACGCAAAAATAAATAAATAAATAAATGAATGAATGAATGAAGAAAGAAAGGAAGAAAGAAAGAAAGAAAGAAAAACAGAAAACAAAACTACATGTTAAAACCAAGAGGAAGGCCTCCAGTACACTGGGTAGATTCTCTCAGATTTTATCTTGTCAAGGTGTGAGTGGGGGCCTGGGTTTCGAGTCAGGACTTTGGTTTGACTCCTTTAACACTTCCTGAAAGCTGACAAAAAGGAAAATGACAAATGCTGTGGGAGGTATTAGAAAACAGGTACATTGTTGGTGGAGCTGTGAACTACTCATCCAGTCATTCAGGAGAGCAACTAGGAATTATCCCCCAAAGCCTATGAAACTGTGTATACCTGCCTTTTGGCCATTATTGACCATTATTATTTGACCATGGTACAATTACTAGATTAGCTCTGAGGGCCCTCCTAGCTCTATACCCCAAAGAGATGAAAGAAAGAGGAAAGGGTCCCATATGTACAACAATATTTATAGCAGCTCTTTTTGTGGTGGCAAAGAATTCGAAACTGAGGGGATGCCCATCCACTGGGGAGTGGCTGAACAAGTTAGAGTATATGATTGTGATGGAATGCTATTGTGCTGCAAGAAATGACGAAGGGGATGGTTTCAGAGAAACATGGGAAGACTTTTATGAACTAATGCAAAATGAAGCGAGCAGAATGAGGAGACCATTTTATACACTAACCACAATACTATAAAGAGAATCAACTTTGAAATATTTAGGAAGTCTTATCAATTCCAGAGGGGGGGGGGTTGGCAGAATTTTACTAAGCCAGCGTTTTTTTCTTTATTTCTCTTTTCTGTCAAGTTAACTAATATGATACATGTGAAGTGGTAACTCAGATTTGTTTTAGTTTGTATTTCTCTAATCAATAGTGAATTAGAGCATTTTAAAATATGACTATTAATAGCATAGATTTCTTCTGAAAATTACCTATTCATATCTTTTGAACATTTATCACTTGGGGGGTGGCTATTTTATAAATTTGGCTGAGAAATGAGACTTTTATCAGAGAAACTTGCTGTAAAAAGTTTTTAATTAATTTATTTTACTTTTAATTTATGAAATAACACAAGTATTTCCATAACATAGTATAATAAGAAGGATGATTGCACATGAAACTGCAAATTTATTATATACAACTTGCTATTCCTTTTAAATATATAATAAAGTTATTATGTAACTTTTTTTTCCTTCCCATCTTGTCACCCCCCCCAACCCAGATGGCTACCATTAGACTCAAATATGTGTGTGTGTGTGTGTATATGTGTGTGTGGGTGTGTATGTGTGTGGGTGTGTGTAAAATCATTCTATACATACTTCTATTTATCAGTTCTTTCTCGGGATGAAGATAGTGTCTTCCTTCATAGGTCCTTTGTAGTTAATTTGGGTATCTATAATAGTCAAAATGATTGTCGCTCAAAATTGTTTTTAAAACAATATTGCTGTTTCTGTATACAACATTTTCTTGCTTCTGCTCATTTCACTCTTCATTATTTCATGCAAGTCTATCCATGTTTTTTCTATAGTCAATGAGCTCATCATTTCTTATAGCACAGTAGTATTCCATCACAATCATATACCACAACCTGTTCAGCCCTTCCACAATTGATGGACATACCCACAATTTCCAGTTCTTTGCCACCACAAAGAGAGCTGCTATAAATATTTTAGAATGTGTAGGTTCTTTTATTTTTCCCCTACTCATCTTTGGAAATAGATCTAGTAATGGTATTGCTGGGGCAAAGGGTGTAGGCAGTTTAATAACCCTTTGGACATAATTCCATATTGCTCTCTCAAATGGTTGAATCAATTCACAATTCTACCAATAGTGAATTTGGTGTCCCAATTTTTCCACATCCCCTCCAACATTTGTTGCTTTCCCTTTCAGTCATTTTAGCCAATCTGAAAGCTGTAAAATGATGGCTTAAAATTTCCCAGTTTCCTGCTTTCCTTATAATTTTGGCTACCTTGGTTTTATTTGTGCAAAACCTTTTAAATTTCATGTAATCAAAATTATCCATTTTATTTCCTGTTATCCTCTCTATCTCTTCTTTGGTCATAAACTCTTCCCTTATCCATAGATCTGACAGGTAACTTTTTCCTTGCTTCTCTAACTTGCTTATGATATCATGCTTTATATCTAAATCATGTATCCATTTTCACCTTATCTTGGTATATAATGTGAGATATTGGACACCATTCCCTCGAACATAAAATTTTTACTTAATGAAAAGGTAAAATCAAAAAGAATCATAACATTTATTCATTAGAATAATAATAGAAAATAGAGATAAAGAAAATATATAGAAAAATATAGCAAATATATAGAAAATACAAAAATAATCAGAAATTTTACTTAATAAAAGGCAAAATCAGGAATGATCAAAATTGAAGTCTACCCATTAACCTGTGTCACACTTTTCCACTACTGAATAGAAAGTGGGCATATACTTATTGAAACCTAGAAGGAAGCTACATGAGTAAGAAAACATGCTTCCAGGGCTGTTCACAACTCTGGACTGCTGGCCTTCATGTCCTCAGTCCTATCACTAACATCCGCACCATATGAAACTACGTCTCTGCTAGCTGTTCCCTTTCTGGTGCTCAATACTTTTCTGCTAGGAAAAGCTGTTTCTCTTCTGCTTTCAAACCAATCAAGATGTGACAAGTCCTTTTAGCCCTCAGGCAGGCGTAATAGGGTGCTAAGAAACTGTATTAGGCTTTTTTTCAATGACAAGCAGTTTCCTTAAGGCAAAGAACTGCCAAACTCTAGACCTACAAATAGTAAGAAATTCTGCTTTGTTCAAATCAGATCCAAGCCCCTTAAAACAGCAAAGCACAGTTCACAGCAAAACATATACAAAGTCTATCTCTCCTCTTTTTCCTTCTCTCAAGCAAGAGAGAAGAGTAGAAGCTAATACAAGCATACGTGAGGAGTTTTTCCTCTCAGACTACAGATGACATTAAAAGTCAATAAGCTTCAATGTCTCTTCAGTTAGTGGCAGGATTCTTATCTCTTCCCCATGAGTGTTCAACAACTGCTCCAGCTTTTCTTCAGCCAGTCAGCAAAGCAGTACCTATCTTCTAATCAGGAAGCTCCATTAAAACAGCTGAAAAGTCCTGTTTCTCAGATGGAATATATTCTCTATATTCTGTCTCTTCCTTCTTGTGAATCAGGGGATTCCTCATATACTCAGCTTACTCTCCTATTTCTTCTATCACTTTTTATATCTTCTACTCAAAGTTCCTCTTACTGACTTCTTAATAGCATCTAATGCCTCAAACCAGAGCCTCCAGATCATCATCTTTACTTTATGAGGTAAAACTCAAAACATTTCTATTTCTGTCGGATTTGAACCTACTGTCCCTATCTAATCTTCTCCTAGTCACCAAGAAATTATTTGATTTGCAATTTTGCCAGTTCTAAACTTCAAAACTCAGTCACATGTAAATGAGCAAATGAACCATATTCCATCCTCACCTTAATCATTGCTCTGCCTTTAAATAGGCTCTCTCAGGACATTCCTCTGAGGGGCAGTTCTCTATCTGGTCCTCCAAGTAGTCTGTGTCTTTCATCGACATTTTATTTGAGAGGCTATTTTTTTCTTCCTCAGTGCTCAGCACAGTGACTGACCCATAGTAAGTGATGCTTAATAAATGTTT
>NW_023494528.1:0-174690 GCF_011100635.1 Trichosurus vulpecula | reverse complement strand
TAGCCAGTTGAAGAAGTTGACTGTCCATCAGCAATGAGGTCAGAAATGACTCCCACACTGCTAAGCGTTGTTTTCTGTCAAGGCGTAGGCAATTTCCATTCTCCCTGATGTTCAGTGCCTTCTGACTCTCTTCGAATAAAATATTCATAACATAAAACCAACACTTTTGATCATCTCCCCTTATATTTACTTTTTGCCTTGATGTCACCATCTAAAATATATCAATTTAATTTTGGAGGTCTTATAGAGTTCTTCATAGGTTCATTCTTCATACTTCATTCACTTTTCTCCTTTTTATGACAGATGAAGTTAGTATTTAAGCTACATTTATCTTTATGGTAGATATTTTTTGCTTATTGTCATAAGTACTTCAAAGCAAAATGGCCAAGTGTCCTATAAAATGCCTGTTGCTATTTGAAAGGTGATTAAAGCTCTCTAATTCTGTGCCTTTCCAAGAACCTGTGAACTTCCTTCCAATGTGCTCTGTCTTCTTTATTTTCTGACTTCAGTCATAGTAAGACTATCAGTATTAATAGGATCCCACTCCTTCTGTAGGATGTTGACTTAGAGACCTCACACTTGGAGGACCAACAGTGAAAATGTTTCTTGAGAAGGTCAGAATGGTGTGGTTCTTGGCATCCACTGTGGGCTTTTTAGCCTCTCTGCTGCCATCCTTGCAGAAGCAGAAGAGGGCGGCAGCCTAGGACCTTTGCACTTTTCTTTGGCTATCCGGCAATGCACCAACCAAAGATTTAGCACTTATTGGCTTGGCTGTTGGTGGTGAACGTCTCTGAACATGGCCAGGCTGGTTCCCAGACAGTACGCAGTCTGCATCAGGAGCAGATGGCCATCCTTCCAACAAGAGCCTGAGCTCCACTGGCATAGCAGCCCTCCGTGAGGTGGTGTCAGGAGGAGAAAATTCTCATGTGCTTAGTCTTGTAGTTTTTAACAATACCTGCTTTTCTAGGGATGATGAATGGCTCTCCGCAGCAACTGACTGCTTAGACTACCTTCCAGACCAGATTGTGATGGAGCTAAGCAGAAATTTTCCTGAGAAACCAGAGAATGGAGATGTGTGGAAAGCACTCTTATTTGATACCATTACTAAATACTACAACAATAGGGAACCTCTGTTAAACCACTTATTTGCAATCCGCACGAGGATTACAGCACTCCTAGGTAAGCAAAAACTTGATAGTCCTTGTATTTTCGTCTTTTACAGGAGAAAAAAATTGATTTCTGGATGAATGGTTTTTACTTAAAAGAATCTCTAAAGCTGACGTCGTAGATAGACGTAAATCCACTTGGAAAACTGCCCATTAAAATTCCTACATTTTAATAACAACTCATACATTTTGATGACTGAATTAGGGGAGATTCAAAATAATCTAGATATTGAACAGCCCCTAATGAAGTAGAAAGCACATTTGATATGGCAAAGCTAGCTCATTGTACAGTTGTAACTTCCAACCATCGTTAGTGGTGGCTGGGTACCATTCATTCTGTGTTTATGAACATACAACATAAGCTGGTATTGCTTTCTTATGGATAATGGATTTATACAGTGTATTTAAGTACGGAACGACGGTCAGAGGGAGACCCAAGTTGGAATTTTAGCTGTTACCGTGTGGCATGAGATAAGTCGTTTGGTGTTTGTAAACCTCAGATTCCTCATCTGTAAAAGGGAAATAATATTTCGACAGGGTTGTTATAGTACTTTCATAAAAAACTTTTATAGTACTTTGGTAAAACTGTAAAAATAGTACTGTAGGAATGTGCGGAGTTATTTGCATAATGAATGATGTCTGAAACTATTTTATTCTAAAGGTAGTAACCCCCCAAAAAGACCCAACCCAAGCATTTCAATAAAAACATAAAAATGATAAGCTCCAAATTATTCATACCTCATTTTTAAAGGTATATATTTAATAACCAAAAAATCCTGTGTGCTTTTATGTTTTGCAGCCGATCCTTTTCTTTTATAATGTTGTTGCCAGTGTTTTTATATCATTGGTACAGGGTATTTAAACGTTGTTGGTCACATTCGCCTAACCTTGGGTGACGTAGCACTCATCGTCTGGCTTTCCATCCTTGAGTGCTGCAGGATGGGATAATCTCAACTAAACTTTCTCTTCAGTTACTCCTCCCAATTAGAATTAATATTCTATGTCATTTCCTACCTTCTCTCCTCAAGCCTTCCACCACCACCCTTCCCTCCACCCTGCCCTGGAGAAAACAAAAAGCCATTCACTTTGAGTCCCCTCCTTTCCCCTTTGCTGTCTTAGCCCTAATTTCCCTTTCCTTCAGTCCAGGCTTCTTCACACCAAAGCTAGCAACCCCGGATCCCATTGCCTCCTGCCTCCTCCAGCCCCCAACCTTCAGTCTCTCCCTTTTAACTAATTACTTCTCTAAAACATACCCAACCTCCCTCACCCTTAAAAGACCCTCATATGATTCTGCCATTTCCCTCAAGCTGGCATTCTAGAGCTGTACTCCCTTTCACAGTAGAACTCAGGGGAAAATGGCCCAATTTTGTGTTCTCTTGCTATTCTGCCCTTCTGTCCTTACCACTTTCCCCAGTGGGCTCCTGGCCCCCTTGACCTCTCTGTCTGTCACTACCTTTAGGCTTCTCCCAAGCTTCACTCTGACATCACCCACTCCCTCCTGAACTTAAAAACATAGATTTGTTTTTATGTAAACATGAACCCTGCAGCAGAACACAAAAATAGTTCCATATGAAACCTACATCTTAATTTCATATAGCTCCTTCAAAGTGTACAAGGAATTCTACATGTTCCCTTCAAACTTGTCTTGCTTGTACGTGCTCTCTTCTAGACTCTTCTGTGCATTTTTAAAAATGGTACAGTGGCCTTCATTTTGTGCCATCATTACTACTAACCCTGGGTCCCTTGGCCAATCCCCTCAGTTAAAAATGTAGGAGAGAAAGGGGAAAACAAAACAAAACCCTGTGACAAAAAGCGAAGTGAATCCATACTGTAGCAGCCGTGGCCAGAAGTGTGCCCCTGGACCTCTCTGCTCCTGGACATTTTTGCCTGGACATCCTGGAGGCATCTCAAACCCTACATGCCCCCACAGAAGAGAACTCATTCTCATTCCCCCACCCCCCTTTCCCTGCCAAGTTCTTTATTTCGATGGCGCCGTCATCCAGTTGCCCTGGGACTCATCCTCTCCTCATCTCTTGTCTGTCATTTGTCACATCTGGCTGCTTCTACCTCAAGACCATCCTCACCCAGGGCTCTTCCTTCCTCCAGGACACCTTAGAAACAGCTGCCAGCATAGGCCCGGCCATCTCATTCCCTACTCTGGCCTATCTTTGGAGCCTTATTATACATTAGTCCCCTTCCTACTTGCCATGGCCCAGCCAAACTGGCCCTTGGCTAACCTTCCCTGTACAACTCTCTGTCTCCCATCTCTGTACCTTAGCAGCAGATCACCTCCCCATTCGGATGGCACACATGATGGCACACTTCCCTCTCCCTCCTAGAACCCCTAGCTTCCTTCCAAATTCAGTTCAAGCACCACCTTCAAAAAGCTTCTCCTAATTCCACCCTTGGCACCCTAAAGTTGCTAGTGCTTTTCTCTAAATAAGTATTTTAGGTTTATTTCATTTATGTTTTAATATGTAAATGTTGTATCTCTTGAGAGAATATAGGGTCTGTATAAGAGCAGGGAGTTATTTCACTTTCGTCTTTGTATTTCCAGTGCCTAGCAGAACTTGGCACATAGTAGGTGCTTAATAAATGCTTATTAATTGATTAAATGATTACAGTTTCAGTGACTTAAAGGTTTTCTTTTTTCTCTTAAGGGAGAAATATCTAGCATGATGAAATTCCCAATCACAAAAAATGCTTTTAAAAACCTGATATAAGCTTAATAAGTGTAACTTTAGTAGTGGTAAGATTTTCCCTGGGACAAATCATCATTCTTCAAGCTCTACCTTAACTATACATATGCATGCTTTCCTTTTGCATCGCTTGCTTTCCAAATATAGATGTGGTTTTCTGCAACGATTATTTTCCAAAAGAATTCATAACAAAATAATTCTATTTATGGTGGCTATAGCTCAGGGTGGACTAATCGTTGTGTTATTGAAGCCAAAATTATGAGATCAGCCCCCACTTGGTTGCATGAGCACAGATGCTACCTCTAAGTATGAATTGTAAATTGCAACCATGGGATCATTGGAAGGAGGGACTATTACAAATCTATCATTTCTTGGAAAAATAAAATACGCCCTTTACTGATAGTAAAATTAATAGCCTCCTCTTCATATATTAAGTATCCTCTGGTAGACTGGGAAAAGTATGTCGATTTGGATTTTAAGTTTAGAGTACGGTAAAGTACTTTTAAATTTCATTTGGATTAACTGGGAAAAACTGATTAATCAAGCTCTCTAAAGGGGGGTTAGTACCATTGCCAGAGGCATGGAATCAAACTACTTTAAGTCTGTTTTTTCATGGGGGTTTATTAAGGAGCCACAATTCTGTTGTCCTCAGCCCCGTGGATACTCTCTTAAGGTGACTCACTGGACTTAGCCTTTTATCCCAGAGTTCCTTGATGTGATTGGGAAGAAGCTGTAGAGACAAGATGGATGTGAAACCTGTGGGTTCACAGGTCACCCTAGCTTGGTGCCTACAGAAGGCTCACTGGGAACTTGGGCTCAGAGCAGGCTACATCTGCCAACCATCGTGCACACCAAAAGAGCCCAGGTCCTCAGCATGACCAGCCAAGAGCACATAGAGGACTTCCCCAGCCCATCCGCCTTGGAGGAGGAGGAGGCTGAGAACACTAGGGCTTGGGCATTGGGAGATTCTGTGAATATTTGCTGAGTCAAGACAGACAAGGTTGTGAGATCGAAAGTGCCTTGGTCCTTTCTGCCATTCCATCTCAGTGATCTTTTTTACTTCTCTCCCTCTCCCTCTGTCAGAATTTAGGTAAGCAATATCACAGTGTCAGGTATAACATGTAAAAACTTAGTTTCACTTCACTCCTTCAGAGATTTAGAACTGCTTTTCTTTGATAGAGTAACAGCCTGAGGGGACCGAGCCTCTTGAGTGTCAGTCCCAGTGAGACTGGGAAGTCTGTTAATGTTGTGACATGGGATAAATCATTTGGCCTGTCCAAGCCAGTTTGTGGTGTATGGTGGAAAGAGCCCTGGTTCTGGCGTCTAATGATGATAATAACAATAAACAATAACAACCCCCATTTACATAGCACTTACTGTGTGCCAGGTGCTGTGCTCAGCTCCTCATGACAACTCTGGGTGGCAGGTGCTTTTATCATCCCATTGTACAGATGGGACCTAGGTTCCAAGCCTGATTCTGGTGTTTGCTACTCACGTGACCTTGAACAAGCCCCTTAACTTCTCAGAGCCTCAGTTTCCTCATCTGTACAGTGAGGGTATTGGGCGAGATGGCCTCAGAGGTCCCTTGGGCCAATCTTCATTTCATTCTGCTCCTGGATAGTGGTGTGAGTGGGGATACCAATGATCATGACTCCTGTAGAGAGCGATTGTGAACAATGACCTTTGTACTCCAAAAAGGAACTTCTTGTTGTTGAAGGCATTGCTTTTTTTGGGTAAAAGTAGTAGTTTCATTTAGGAGATGACTTGACTTTCCTCTCACCTTCCTGTAGTTTGTAAAACTAATTTTCTACCTTGGTTAAAGTGAATGGGAAGACAGACAAAGCATTAGAAGACACTCAGCTCTTACTGAAGCTGTTGGATTCCAGCAGGAGAGAGGAGTTTAGAAGACTGTTGTACTTCATGGCTGTGGCAGCTCGTCCTTCTGAATTTAAGTTACAGAAAGAGGTAAGTCAGGGCCTGTGGGAACATCTGGGTCTCCACCTTCTTCACCAAGTGAGAGGAAGGCAGCTACTTCAATGATCATGAATGCAGAACCAGGAGGCACTAATCCTCTTCTCTCTGTGTGCTTGGGTTTTTTGTAGAGTGAGAATCGGATGGTTGTGAAAAGGATGTTTTCTAAAGCGATTGTAGACAACAAAAATTTATCTAAAGGCAAAACAGACCTTTTGGTGCTGTTTTTAGTGGATCATCAAAAAGATGTTTTTAAGGTAAGTTCTGAAAGTGGCTGGGCTGAGCTGAACCCTGCGAGAGAGAGTTGAGATGAAAGGCTTGAATGCTATCCATTCTGTCTCTTAAGGTCCCAGGACTGCTACACAGAATCGTCAGTGACAAACTCATGGCCATACAGAGCGCAAGAAATCCAGATAGGGACATAGGTAATTTGGAGGTGACTTTCTTTGTGGGGCATTAGAAGCTGAGACACTGCACCAGATGAAAGTGACTGGCTGTAGGGAGGTTTGCATTTACTGAATTGTAAGTTTCAGATATTTACTCAGTCAACATTTATTAAGTACCTTTCGTGTGCCAGGCACTGTGCTAAACACTGTAGGTATAAAGAGAGTTCCTGCCTTCAAGGAACTCACAATGAAATCAGGGAGACGGTGTGCAAAATAAATATGTACAAACAAGCCACATGCAAGAATAAATAGGAAATAATTAACAAAGGGAAGGACCTGGAATTAGGAGGGGTTGGGGAAGGTTTTATGATGAAGGAGAGATTTTAGTTGGGCCTTAAAGGAAGCCAGGGAGGTAAGTCAGTACTCAGAGCAGAGGAGGGAGAGCCTTCCAGGGAAGGGAGGACAGCCAGAGAATAACTAGAACCAAGAGATAGCCTTGTTTGTGGAACAGCCAGGAGGCCAATGGCACTGGATTGAAGAGTATGTGTTGGGGAGCAAGGTGCAAGGTGTAAGAAGACTGGAAAGGTGGTAGGAGGGGGCTAGGTATGAAGGGCTTTGAATGACAACTAGAGCATTTTATGTTTGATCCTGGAGGTAATAGGGAGCCACTGGAGTTTATTAAGTACGGGGAGGACCTGGTCAGACTTGTTTTAGGAAAATCACTTTGGTGGCTGAATAGGGATGGATTAGAGTGGGGAGAGATGAGGGAGGGAGACAGACCCACCAGCAGTGATTTCAGTAGTCCAGGTATGAGGTGATGAGGGTCTGCACCAGGGTGGGGGCAGTGTCAGAGGAGAGAAGGGGGCATCTTCAAGAGAGGTGGAATCAACAGGCCTTGGCAACAGCTTGGCTATTTCGAGGGAGTGTGGGGTGAGATAGTGAGCAGTCCAGGATGTTTGTGAGCCTGAGGGACCTGGAGGATGGGTTTTCCCTCTACAGGAATAGGAGAGGTGGGGGATTGGGGGTGGGCACTTAAGGTGAAAGGTAATGAGTTCTGCTTCAGTCATACTGAGTTCAAGATGTCTACTGAAAATCCATTTTTGAAATATCTGAAAGGCAATTGGAGATATGAGATTGGAGGTCAGCAGAGAAATTGGGGCAGGATAGATAGAGTTGAGAGTCAGCTGTATAGATAGTAATGAAATACACAAGAGCTGATGAGATCACCGTGGTAAGTGTAGTGCAGAGAGAGAAGAGAAGAGGGCCCAGGACAGAAGGGTTCTGTGGGAGTGGTCTAGATGAGGATCCAGCCAAGGAGAGGGAAGAGAACCAAGAGGAGGGTCCCAAAACCCTAGAGAGAAAGAGTATCAAGAAGGAGAGGGTGATTCAGGGAGAGTTCAAGGAGAATGAGGATTGAGAAAAGCCCATTGGATTTGGCTCTTAGAGATCATTGGTGACTTGGCAGTTGGGGTGGGATAATAAGATCGGAAGCCAGATTGTTAAGGGGTTAAAAAATTCAAGAGGACAGAAAGTGGGGCACCTATTGTAGGTGGCCTTTTTGAGGAGTTTAGCCACAAAAGGCCTAAAAGAAATGGGATGAGAGTGGGGGGAAGGAAGGATCGAGTGAAGGTGTTTTTTAGGATGAGGGAGACATGGGCATGTTTGTAGGGAATCAGCCAGTAGACAGGGAGAGACTGAAAATAAGTGAAAGAGTTGGGAGGATGGGAGCAGTCTGTTGGAGGAGATGGGGTGGGATGGGATGGCTTGAGCAGGTAGATGGAGCCTTGGCGAGGAGTAAGGCCACCTCACCGTGTGGGACAAGGGTAAAGGAGGAGATGGTGGCAAAAGGCACTCGACTGATGACAGATGAGGAAAAGGGGAGAAGGGGGAGCCCGTGGGGACTGATTTCAGTTTTGTCTGTCAAACATGAGAGGAGGTTCTCAGCTGGGGAGAGGGGGAGCTGGAGCCATGGGTGGTTTGAGTAGGGATGAAAAGGTTTAGAAGAGCCGCTGTGAAGAGCTTGTCGAGTTGGGAGGGCACAGCCCCAACCCCAGCCCCACCCCCAGGAGAAATGACTCAACCAGAGCTAGTAAATCAAGGCACAAGTTTAGGATTTGATGGCTGAAGGCTTAACTTGTTGCTAATGAGATGAGAGAGGTTTACACATAGTTTTATGAAATATTGCCTGAATGGCATATTTCTATAGGTAAAAAAATCTGAACTTCCCTGACAATTTCTCCCTTTTGTTTAAGGTTATGTTTTCTACCGGACACATGGCCAAAGTGAGTATTACAGCAGTGCCCAGAAAACCACTAAGTAAGAGCTTTTTATCTTTGCTAAAAACAATTGATGAGGACTCCGAATTATCTGCCAAAGAAAAGAAGAAATTACTGGGTCAGTTTTATGAGGGTCACCTAGACATCTTTGTTGAATATTTGGGAGGTAGAGTCTCAAATATTTTTATATAATTTGTGTATATGAGAGTGATCGTGTATATCTGAAAATAAAATGTATGATCTATATTGTAAGTTTTGCTTTTTAAAATTTGAAACTGTGATGAATACAATATTTGCCTCTATATATACACCTTTCGTGTGTCTGAAACTTAACATGAAGTCTGGAAGTGATAAGCAGGATGTTTCTCGCCATGACTTTTTAAGGTGAATTGATTTAGAACTACAGCTCCCCAAACAGAAGGTAAAATAGCCAAGACATCCCCTAGCTGATCAGTGGTAAGGAAGCTCATGGGAATGTCCTCCTAAGAGCTCAGGCCAAGACCCATGTTGACAAGGTGCACAGACTCGAGAATGGAAAAGAACTGGATCCAAGTTACCATCTTCAAGACATCTTGGAGGGTGCAAAGTGCTTGTGAGCGTCACAGTCAGAAGTACCAAAGTGCCCTGTTCCCCAATATCAAGGAACCTGCATTCTGTGGGGGTGGGGAGAGCCACGTGGTCACAGACAAGTAAATACAAGATATCAAATGTGTGTACATATACACACAAAATAAATACAATTTGGAGGAAATGAGAAAAGGCCTCTTAAAGAGGTGGCATTTAAGGCAAGGCTTGAAAGATTCTAGGGGAGGGAGAGCTTACCCAACATGGGCTTGTGCCAGGGCACCAGTGTGGGAGGGAGAATGTCATCTTCCAGCTGAAGGAGGCCAGTCTGGCTGGAATATAACATCCAATTAGCCTGGAAGGACAAGCCGGAGCCAGATTGTGAGGAGCTCTCAAGGCCAGATGAAGGCATTTCATTTTCTCTCAGAGGCAATGGACAGTAACCTAGTCAGATAGGAGTAGTTTTGGTGGTTTGTCAGAGGTGGAGAATGGATGGTTTGAAGAGGGGAGGACTGGAGGCAGAGAGATGAAGTTAGGGGGCTATGGCAGCATCCAGGTAAGTGATAAGAGCCTGCACCAGGGTGGTTTGGTTGTAAGATGGCCAAGGCTTGGCCACTTACTGCTCATGGGGAGTGAGAGTGACTGGTGTGCAGAACCAGGGAATTTAGGAGGGGAAAAGATGGATTCTCTTTGGGACATCCAGGCAAAGAGGGCTAGCAGACATACAGCGGCAGAGCTGGAAGGAGCTTCTGACACCAGCCAGTATAATCTGCTTCTTTGACAAATGAAGATGACCTTGGGAAAATTATTCCTGAGTTGGGACTCAAAGCCAAGTTTCTTTATTCCTCGTCCAGTACTTTACCTCTCTTACTAGTACTCTCACTTATGCCTACAGTAAGAGTATTACCCATTTTTAACATGTTGTGGGCCTGGGCCTAGAACTCAGGTGTTCTGACTGAAAGTACAATTCTTGTCCATACCCCAGGCTGTAGAGTTCTTTCTAAGAAACCTAAACTAGAGGCAAGTATGAGAATGAAACATGCTAACAGGACTTTTTAAAAATTCCCTTTTTTTTCAAAGAAGCTGTTACAAAAATACTCGTATGTCAGCATTATGAAGACGGAGTACTCACTTGCTGGTCTTGTTGCATTCTGAAGATTCCAATTTAATTATAAAAATAACTAGAAATCTGGTAAGATTCCAGAAAGCAGATGTAAAATAGGTGACAAATTGCTTTAAAATATCAACCTTAAATTTTTTTAAAAAAAGATAAATCAAGACTTCTCTCTACGAAATAAAAAAGAAAAAAGGAACTGTTGATTTGTATTATTTGTTATTTATATAATTTCTGCTTGTAATTTTTGTTTGTGTTTTCTCTGAAGTTCAGGGTGCAGACTTGATATATGTGTGTATGTTTAAAGTGAGATTGTAAACCCATTTAAGTTGCTTTCCTTAGAAAAGCAGATCAAAGAAGCTGTGCTAGCAGCCCTCTTGTGCGCTTGTGTTAGTGGCCTTACACAGCCACAGTAGCAGCAAGTAGCATTGTTGTTACACCATGTGTCCTCTTTTTTTCCTGGAATAGAGGCCTTGTTCCTACGTCTAAAGGTACACAGGTATTTCAATCCTCGATGGCTTGCTGCTTTGAGCTCTCCCCCAGCTCGCAGCTGTGATACATGCTAAGTCACATAGAGTCCATTGGGGGAGGAAATTGCCTAAGGGAAAACTTGCTTAGGGGAAGATTGCTTGCAGGAAGGCTTTCACACATTTTTGTAACTAGGCACTGAGTCACAAAGGTTGTGATGCCTTTAGGCTCTGAAAAGTGTATATATATTCTGAGATGAAATTTTGTTTTGGGGCTCACTCATGGGAAGAATGCTCATGTGATTTGACCATATGAGACTCTGGGGAGCCATTATTAAGGAGCCCCCCAGCTTTGTGAACCGAGAGGTTGGTGCTCCCTGTCTGGTGACTATGTATCTATTATTTTGTTCAGACAATTGGAGCCATGTCTGTTGGATCTCTGTGCTAATTTCTCTGCTTGCATTTTCTATCTTTTTCTGCTTTTATTTTCTCCATGTTCAGGGTGCTGATGTTTCCCCTGAACTAGTGATATATTTGATTAAAGTAAGATTGTTGAACCCCTTAAAGTTTCCTGTCCTTTAGAAAAGCAGATTAAAGAACTTGTGCTAGCAGGCTATCCTGGGTGTGCTAGGGTGCTTGCTGTTACACCAACCTCTGCACTTTCGAAGTCAATCAGATGTTTCTGAAGGCACTCTTGGGACTCCCTTTTGTCTCCTCAAAATGATTACCAATTTATAGAGATCAAATATTTTGTGTAAAATTATTATGCCAGAGGTACGTAGGTGTGTGTGCGACTGCTTGTAAGTGTGGTAGAGTATGTGTATCAATATTAATGTGTGAGTTACTAAACAAGCATGTTCAAGGAACACCTTTTCCCTCCTTAACCAGGAGTCCTCTGCAGGCAGGAAATAGTCACCTTATGTAGACTAACACCTCCCAGCCTCAGAAAACATTCAATTAAGGCTGAATGAAGCAGCTAAGGGTCATCTGCCTTATTTCACATGTAGAAGAAACCCATTCAGGGAAGGCATGGAATTTGCTCAGTCTCAGCCTGCTTAAGATGTATCTCATGCTTGCCCAAAGTTGGAGGGGGGCTTGGTTTGCCCTTCCCTTAACCACACAGTCATAACTAAAGACTCCCAAAACTCCTAACTCTATGAGAAACCTGTCCCCTGGCTTCTGGAGAGTGTCTTCCCAGGAATAATCAACCCATGAACCTTGGCTGTCAGAGGAAAAAATGTACAAGATGGAAGCCAGCTACCCTGCCAGGCAAGGTCTGGGTTTGCCCCTCTCTGACTTTGGCCATGTCCCCTGCTTCCGCTTGAGCTCAGTTACTCTTTTCTCAAAAGAGGAGGTTGAACATGATGACCTCTGAGGTCTCTTTTAACCCTCTATCCTATTCAAACCTATAAGTCCATTCACACTCCCCCACCGTGACATATCCTGCCAACAGCACCCTTCCCCCACTGGTAAACTTTCCTCAGCCGTCACTGAGAAAACCCTGCGAATCTCATCTTTTCTCTTGGGGCAGCCCCCAGTCAGCAAGCTCTGCACTCATTCTAACCATAAAGATTCGAATAAAACCCTTGGTTTTTCCTGGGCCTGCCTCCTTAAGCAGAGGTGGCCCCACCCCATCCCACAAGGACTGTCAGTCCTCAGAGCCCAGGGGGCAGTGGAAGGGCAATGTCCAATAGGGACCAGTTGGGGACTGTTTCCCTACCATGGCCAGGAGTCCTACGGTCTGGGGCTTATGTTTCCTGGCTACTTGTCTCCCATCCCCTGACACCTTTGGTCTCATAGATATCCACTTCCAGCCTTCGAGGTCCTCAGGGAACCACCAGGCAACAGGAGCTGGATTTGGCACAAGTGGATCCTCCGCTGAGCTGCGAGGGCTGGTGACATCAGGGACCACCTTGGTGATGTAGAAGTCATCTTCCTGCCACAGTCACCCATCCCTCTACTGGCCCCCAACAGGTTCCCCACAGTTGGATTTGATTCCTCCTTCTGGCCTCTTAAGGCTGATTGCAGCAGGGAAACAGTAATGATAGATGATAGATATCCATGCAGCTCATCTGTGCAGGGTGGGGGAGGAGTCCTCTTTCTAGGATGGGCAGAATCCCACTGATCTGCCAAAGATGGGAAAGGAAAGGATACAGGAGCTCGGGGCTCGATTGCCCTTCCCTTAACTCCACAGTCATAACTGAAGACTCCTAGAACCCCTAGCTCTATGGGGAACCTGTGCAACTGCTTCGAGGGTGTGCCTTCCCAGGGTCCTTCAGCCCATGAAGCTTGGCTGTCAGAGGAGGGAGAGGCAAAGATGGAAGCCAGCCAGCCTGGCAGGCAATGGAGGCCCGGGCACAATGCCTGGGTGTGTCCCCTTACTGGCCGTGTGACCTAGTCCATGTCCCTGCCCTCCTCTTGGCCTCAGTTACTCTTTTTCTCAAATGAGTAGGTTGGACCAGATAAGTTCTGAGGTCTCTTGTAACCCTCTAAGCTAAATAAATCTTCAAGGGTATTCAGATCCTATCCCATATCTGTGGGGCTTATATTTCCTGAACATGTCTCCCATACTCAAGTGGCTAAGTTTCAGGTGGACTTTGGACTGTTCCCTGACCTCTGTCCCCTCTCAGATATTCACTCCCAAAGTTCCAGGTCCTCAGGGAGCCACCGGGGGAGCTGAGCCTGGGCAACGTGAACACCGCCCCCCCACCCCCGCCGCTAAACTCCAGTGGCCGGTGACGTCAGCTCCCACCTTCTTGAGGCAGGAGTAGCTCTACCTCCAATACTGCCCCTCCCTCCCCTGGTCTCCATCAGCCATCTCACTCACCCACCTCCCTACAGTCACGATCTCTCTCCCACAGACCCTCTAAGGCTCATTTCCCCTTCCCCCAAAGATCTTCTCTGGTCCATTTTCCGCTTTTCCATCACACAGCCCTCCGGGGCCTTAGGGAGCCACCACCCTAATGCAGCTGACTCTTGCCAAAGTGGACCCCAAAATGAGTTCCGAGCACTACTGCTTCACATCTTGGTGAGCCAGAGACCCCTCTCGCCTAACCCGCCCCTCCCTCCACTGCCTACCACCAGACGTCCCACTCACCTTTCTTTCTGCAGTCAGCATCCCTCCCCGAGAAGTCCTCATGGGGCTAAGTTTTTCCTCCCCCACAAACCTTCTAGCTTTCATTTTCCCCTCTACGCCCATTCATTGTCCTCTCCTCCGAAGATCCTTTCGGACTAATTTTCTGCACCCCCACACCCGCTACGAGTGCCTCGAGCTGTTGACATTCGAGGATCCAGGAACGGAGCGAGAAGACCTCAGGGACCATGACTGATGTTCAGCGACTCCGCTTCTGTCTGTCCAGAAGGTCCTCTGTCCCAGTTTTCAAAACCATTGGGCTTTCTATATTCTTATTCATAAGTGGTCAGATTTTTCCTCTGTATGTGCATTTCTTGGGTGTCCATTTTCTCTCTCTATTTCTCTTCACTAGTACTGCATGACTCTCATAATGCTCTCTATATAAAATTTTGCATATGTATTATATCATCATTCTATACAAAGAAAAGAACTTGCATATTTCACTAATATTTTCTATCTTCATCTATGCATATATAAGGATACATCACATATATACATATACACATACATATATGACACATAAAAGACTAGAGTTTCTCCTATAGAATATAACTTTATACTTACATAAATATATAGAAAATATGACAACTCATATATATCAAAACAAATATGTGTATATATATATGAAGGTATGTATGGATGTACGTACTCAGGTTCTTTCTTTTCAATTCCAATGTAAAAGTCATTTGTTCTTTCTATAAATTCATTTATATGATTTATTCATTCTATTTCCTCATAAACATTAGTAGTCATTTTCTCAGTTACTACATGAATGAATGTTAACATATTCGCTCTATTCATATCTATGAGTACTCATATTTTCTCTATTATATATTTCTATGCATGCATTCTCTCTATTCACAAATAAGAGTACTCCTATATTATCCCTATGTTCCTACAGATATCCCAGTGCTTCTTTCCCTGTGAGATAATACATGAAGACTACTGTTTATATGAACACAAAGTATATCAGGACTCATATATAGGAATATAGACAGAGAATAAGGGTAGCTATAGATAGAGGAGTAGGGAGCAAATGAGTACTGATAAATGAAGTACTCGCACAATAATATAGAAAGGTTCCATAGGCCAAGATATAGAGAGAATATCTGAATAATTGTACGTATGAGTCACAAGAGACAATATAGTGTATTTATAGCCACTGATTACATGATTGCTCATATATATGTGAATATATAGAGAATATGTTGAATATATATAAATATTGATTAATATAATGACATGTTATGTGAGTACTGAAATATGAATAAGGAAGTACAGGAGAGTATTTATACATTGAACCCATAAGGACAGCATATTAACACACAGAGTCATGGATATATATATAGAGAAAGGGTAAGTACCCATACGCTTCAAGATACAAATGGAAGATATAAATCCTCATCTTTAGGGAATATGTCTAAATCTTCCAATCTCCTTTTCCATGAGATTGTCCTTAGGAGGTAAAATTCTTAGCATGTTTTGTCATTGTCTGTCCTATTGTAATATTAATTAAGGTGGAACTTCTTACAATTTTAGAATGCTAAATTAATTAAGTGTCTTTGAGCCTTACTAGGTGCAAAGCCCCAGGCCCAAACCCCTAATTACTAGGTGCTTATCCTATGTGGGTGTGAAGCCCCCAAGGCCCTAAGGGGAGTTGCTAAGACCAGAGCCAATGGTAGGTGACTAAGTTCTGGTCGCTCACATGACATTTGATGACATCTAAAGACTGTGTAAAAAGAGAGAACAGAATTGTTTGCTTGGGGCTCTGAGCCACAGGAGGAGTGGTGAGTGACTCTGGACCAGCTGTTATTAAGAGCTCCGTGGCTCATGGACCCAGATGTTGATGCTTTTTGGTAACTATGAATTGTGATTTGGTCTGTTTCTAATGTATGTTTGTAATTTGCTTGTATTTTCTCTGAAGTTCAGGATGCTGGCTTTTCCTCCTGAACTAAGTTGGATTAAAATAAGATTGCTAACCCCTTAACATTACAGTCCTTAGTAAAGCAGATCAAATGAACCTATGCTGGCAGCCTTCTTGTTGTTGGGCTTGTGTTGGTCTTTCACCCCCACAACAGCTGCTAGCCAAATTGTTGCAACACCTATCTCTCCATGTCCAAAGTCAAATAGATAAGTCAAAATCCCAAAATTGAAGTAATGCAGGCATGCTGAGTCTGTTAAAGGAAAAGGCATATAAGCTTTCTCATTCTTTTTTTCAGGCAGTCAGACTTTGTCTGGCCCCATACATGTATGTAACCACTGGCTTAAGGGAATAAATGAATAAGTAATATAAATTTTTCTATCACCTAGCTTGTTCGCATTCTTTAACCAAACTCTCAGGTTGACACTGTGCATCAGCCCTGTTACTTGGGGTCCCCTCCCTCCGTAACTGGCTCCCAGAATGGCCGCAGTCGGGAAACCCCACTGTGAACTAGAGGCACTTGAAGCAGGGGTTGGGGAAGGAAAAATGAGCCCTTTGTCTTTGGAAGAAGACCAGATGAGCAGGAGAGGATGGAGGGGGTAGGGGAAAATGAGCCTGAGAAGGCACATGGGGCAAGAAAATAAAGAGCTCAAGAGAGTGCGTGAGGAATGGACGCTTCCTGCAGCGAGACCGGTGAGTGGGATGTCTAGTGGGAATCAGTGGAGGGAGAGTGGGGTTGGTGGGAGGGGAACTCCTGCCCCTTAAGGAAAACGCTGATGTCACAAGTCATTGACACTTAGTCCTCCTTACCCTAAGGACCTCTAGGGTTTGGAGCGGATACACTAGGGACAAGAAATACCAAGAAATACCCAAAGCCCACCTGAGTCCCAGGCTTCTGAGCATGAGATAAAAGGGGTCAGGAAACATAAGCCCCAGACCTCAGGACTCCTACCCATGCATGGTAGGGAAACATTCCCCTACTGCTCACTGTGGGACCTTGGTCCTCCAGCCCTGTGGGCTGTGAAGCCTTACAATCCATGTGACATGGGGGTGTAGGTGTGGGAAGCACCTCTGTTTCAGGAAGCAGGTCCAAGGAGAATCATGGGTTTTATTCCAATCTCTAGAGTCGGAATAAGGACAGAAATTCCTAATTGGGGGCTGACCTAAGGGAGAGCATTTGACTAGCAGGGTTTTGACTTATCTATTTGATGGTCTACATCTGATGTCGTCCTTTGAAACCGGAGGGCGAGGTCTCCTATGGGCTCAGATGTCCACTCGGGATCAAGGGCAATCTTTAGATGTGACTGAGGGATCAAGGAGTCCATATCCACAAGTTGGCAGCTATGGGAGTAGTCAGACCTGACAGGAGCTCCCAGAACACATATGATTTGATAATTGAGAGAAAAACAGCCTTGACCAAAGGCACATAGGAATGCTTCAGTTTCCCAGCCACGCAGGGCTAAGTTCAAACAGTGCAATAAATGGTTCAGTATCCCAGCCACACAGGACTAAGTTTAAACATATACAATAAAGTTTTTCTCACAATTCACAAAATTGCACAATTATATTGTCAGATACAGACCAAACCACTTAGATGGTTCACAATAGACTGGTATTGAGAAGGGGAAATTTATGTCACATGTTTTACACATTAGATAACCAAGAAAACTTATCTAGAAATTCCCAGATAATTCTTACTTAACATAACTTAGTACAATCACTTAAATTTGGTTCTCCATATATATATATCATTTGGTGTTTCGGTCCTTACCTAAATCTTGTACCTGGTATAAAAATCCTTTAAAATGTGAAGGTCCAACCATAAAATGAACTCATCTTCCTTTTAAAATTATCATACAGATACTTTAATAAAGGAAATATGATTTCACTATCTTATATAATTTTGTGCAAAAATCCAAATTTAAGATCTTATTACCAAAACACACTTATAGCTTGAATTCCCATGATAAATAATTTTGTAAGTCAATCATATACATCTGTATATGATTCTTAGAGAAATCAATCTGATCGTGTTGCTTTTCTCAAAATTTGCTATCCCTTTTTTTATTAGACATCTATCACATTACATCTTTGTCTTATTACTTGGTCTAATCATTTCCTCCTTTTGGAGGATGTTATCTCTACATTATTTTAATTTTTATTTGGCCATGAACATAGGTTAAAATTGTAAGCTATTAATTTCTGTACCCTATTATACTAACTCAGAGATATTCCAATATCTATCTATTACCTAATAGATTTAGCATTGTGCTTACAAACTTCTTGATAATATAAATTTGCTATGAAAGAAAAGAGGGACAACGTCATATATCCTAACAGAAGGAAAGAACTTCCTTAGCTGTGTTCGATTCCAGGCATAAGTCATATCTGACAGCCAATCATTTAGTCACTAGATGCTGAAAACAAGGCTTAAGAGTAATAAGTGGGGATTTTTCCTTTTCAGAAAGGAAGTAGCAGAACTGGGAAATAGTCAAGAAGATCCTACCTAGGCCATGTCCAAGGTCATTTTCAAAACTTTTTACCAGGCACGGACATCCCTTTAGAAGTTCTCAGCCTGTAATGCATATCATTCTACTATTGGCTTTAATCAGAACTTAAAACATTATTAAATTGTAGTCCCATAAAGTCTTAAATAGCAAATAAATATCCTTCAGATAGGACTGTCCCAAATTTCATTGAGCATAAGTTATCAAATCAAGCTACATAACCTTTCTGTCTTCTAAAATACTTTCTCACACTCTCTCAACTTACTTAATCCATCTGCAAGTGGATCCAGAACAACTTTCTAGAGATAGGAGGGGCTAATCTTCATTTGTCCCTAAACCTTCTTATCTGCCTTTCATATTTCCAATCAAACCTTTATTTATCTTTCCAAGTCTTTCACACCCATTATTCAGCCTTCTTTACGTTTCAACCATAAAACAGGGTAGCTCATAAGTTAGTAATTTTTACTGACATAACTGTCTGTACTGGAATCCCATTCCAGCTTAAACAAAGCAAAGAGGTTAATGACTAACTCCACAGGATGATGGATTTATGTCCATGTTTCCTCATTCTGGAGGAAAGGGACACTTCAGGAATTAAATCGTATACACATATGATAAGCTCTAACTTTTGCTTAAAATCACAAAAATATTTTTAAAACATTTCTTCTAAAAGTGTTTTCCCTTTTAAGACAGTTTTAAAATTTATCCTGATGCAAAAAGGAATAGTTACTAAACTTTTTCTGAAGAAAATTAGTTAGAAAGTTTTAAAATGATAGAAATCTCTTTCTTTCTCCTTAAAGCAAAATAAACCTTTAAACACTGGAATTCATTAACTAAGTTGATGCAAAATGTCCTCATTCTCAAAGTATTTTACAGAATTCCTAGATACTATAAAGTTCCTTAGTCAAAAAGGTGTTGTAATGGAGAGGACACTTAGTGTCTATAAGTTAAAAAGAACATACCCAATTAAATTAACCTTATCACAATAACAAAGTTTACCAAGCCTTTCTTAGACAAAACAGGCTTGAAAATCACACCCCTATTTTTTGCACAATTCTTAATCTAACATCTTAATATAACACAAGAGGAGTTGCTTTTTTTCAACAATATTGCTGATACATCTGTTTGTCAAATTACAAAATTTGGAAATGTAACAATGCCCTAAACATAATTATGTATTTTAAAACTTGAAACAACCCATTATCAAATTAGGTGAATGAATTTTTCAAATCTCCTTGCACAGAGAATCTTTCCTCTCATCATTAATATATTGAAACTATAACTTTAAACCACCACATATATTCCCATAATAGACAAGATGTCACATGGAAAGTCTGTTCTCATAGTAAATATCAGTATTATTAATTATTACTTGTTATAACCAAATATAACAGTTCCAAATCATCAAATTTTTATCACATCCCTTTTAAAAAACCCAATTTATACATATCAAAATCAGATTATACTTGCTTCTCAAATTTCACAATCTAAGAGAATTTTAGAAATAAAATATAATTTTGGAAATACAGAAACAATAAACTTAAGATGACATAAATTGCATTTCCAGATTATCACACGTAGAAATTATTCAACTTATTACTTTTGGTATTTAAAAACCACTTTAAAGTTAACAATTACATTTTAAAAAATAATGTTTTTAACATACGCTAGTCATGATGTTAAGCATTTTACAATCATTATATCATTTTGATCCCATAATCTTTATTATTTTTCCCTTTACAAATCAGGAAACAGGTCAAACAGAGATAAAAACACAGTTTTGTAATTGGAACAGAGAAGTGTGGAGTTTACCAAGAGCAGAGGCTGGTTTCTCAGTGATGACAATTCTTGGAGGCAGAGTTTAGAGAATGCTAACCCCAGTCCAAGTCCATCTGCCTCACCCTTCCCCCACAACTGCAGAACTTACTGAGCCTAGGGCAGTCTGCAGCCACTGGGACAGGATGGGCAGAATGCATAGGTCTTGGGTGACATTTCCAAGCTTTGCCAAAAAGATGGACTACAAGGTGCCCAGGGGCACAGGACTGTCAGGGTACTGCCAGTCTGTGGATAGCTGAGCCTCCCCTCCTTTTGCCAGGTGGGGAAGAGTGATTTAAGTTTTCCCTACGGATCTCCTGCGTTCTCTTCTCGTAATCTCATCTGGGATGAGAGAAGTAAACAGGAATCCTTGTGGCTGTTTAAATTTCCCATATTGAGATACTCTCTTAACTCTGGGGAGGGAGTGGGGAATGATGAGTGATCAGCATTGGGATGGTGTTTCAGCAAGCGTGAGCTCCTGGAGTGATTTACAGTCTCAGGAGTTCTCTCCCAAAGTCCAACTAATCGGTTTCCAAACTTTTTAATGATTACTCCCAGAATCTGCTAAAAGGTTTTAGCTCTATTTCCACTGTGATTGTCATTCTTGGGGAAGACCCTCAGATTTGCTCTTCCAAAGAGAAACAGTTACCATTGGCATTCACTCTAAGCCAGGAGGGCCCAAAATACAGCCATTAAGAGGAGCTTGGGCAGGGACCTATTGTGGTCCAATCTATGAGCTTCAGAGTGAACTGGGTTTAAGGTTTTGTGAAAGGAGAAAGGAAGGAAGGAAGAAAAAGAAAGAAAGCAAGAAAGAAAGAAAGAAAAACTAGCCAGTAAATCCCAAGTTAAGTGGGCAGCTTCTGGCCATCAAAATTTACCTTCCTTTGAAGAGGAGAGGGAGATGGAGAGGGAGAGAGAGACAACAAGGTGAGTTACCCAAGTAGCTGGGTCCCCATTCAGGGAACTCCGTCTACAAACAGGTTGTGTTTTTCCTTTGTTTTCAAAGAGGACCATGGCATCAGGGAAATGATGACATGACTTGCAGATGACTTTGATTTGAATGAGGGAGAGCTGACTCAGGGCTTTCTGAAATTCTTTGAACCTTAGAAGTCTTTGCTAAATTGTTGCAACAGTTTCCGTAAACAAAGTTATTGAATATTTCCTCTTCTGTCCCCTGCCAGATCTTGGAATGCAAAATAGAACAAAATATTCTGTTGAAATTCACATCAGCTCTTTCTTAAGCATAATAGATTCACTGTCAATGGCTCTGTGGTGTTTTAAGACTGGTAGCAAAGGGCAACTGGGCTCATCTGTTCCAACATTCTTCTTCCTTATCACAGCATTCTTCTTCCTTATCACAGTAGCTGTCCCACAGGTTCAAATCCAATAAAGGAAGACTCTGGAATTTGTCTGAATGGAATATTAGAAGTTGGAGACAGGATAGAAAGTAACCATAAAATGATGTTTATTTGATGTCATTAAATGATGACCTTTGAAGTATTTGTTTCCTTTTCCTAAACTTTTCAGTAAACTGCACGATCCTGTTTGAACAGAAGTCATTGAAAGACTGTGATATATTCTTCAATGGCAGTTAATTGGTCAACAAGCATTTATTACGCACCTATATTCAATTCAATCCAATAAATATTTATTGATGGCCTACTATGTGCCAGACACTGTGCAGTCATAGGGGACTTTTTGAAAGTAAATGTTGTGTGTGAGGAGCAATAAGCAGGTTATTACAGTAAAGTACACAAAGGAGAATAGTACATAAAAAGACTAACCCGGAAGGATACAATTAAAACGTTAAGGGCTTTGAGCTGGCCGGCTGGCATCTTACCTGTCAGATATCCACTCCCAAGCCTGGAGCTCCTCAGGGAGCCACCAGCAAAGTGGATGTAAGTCTGTACAAGGTGTACCCAGGCTGAGCTCCAGTGGCTGATGACGTCAGTGCTGACTTTTGTGAGGCAGGAGCCCTCCTCCTGCCCACCTCGACACCCCCACTGCCTCTGCAAATGGCTGAAGCTGCCAGCACGGTTACCTGACTGTTGCCATTCCGGGAGCTGGATACTGATGAAAAGGAGCCCAGAGCCTGGGACTGATGCCAGCGACACCCTGCTGTCTCTCCAGACGGCCTTCCTCTGTCCATCCCTTCGAAACCGCTGGGCTTTATGTCCATAAGTGCTCGAATATTTCTCTGCATATTTATTGCCTCTGTAACTTCCATTTTCTCTTTCTATTCCACTTTATGAGTATTGAATGACTCTCCTCATGTCAGCGTGTATGTATGTTTGTGTATATATATGTGTGTGTGTGTGTGTATGTTTATGTGTGTGCATATACATATATCTATGATTATATCATGGCACACATGGGAAAGAACTCATATAGTTCATTTATATATATTCTCTCTCTTCATCTATGCATACTCCTGTGTAAGACTGCAGAATCTCCTACACAATACATAGAAAGATAGGATATATGAGTACTGACATGAATAACTAGGCAGTATGGGAGAGGATTCATACATTTACTCCATAAAGAGAACACAGTAATGCTCAGATGCATGGATATATAAAGAGAAGAGCTGGGTACTTGGACATGTTAGGGGTAAATAAAATATAGTAATCCTCATTGTTGAGGGATATTTTCAAATCTTCCATCAGCCTTTTCCAGAAGATTTTCCTTAGGGGATAATGTTCTGAGCCTGTTTGCCTGTGGCTGCCCTATGTCTCCATGTCCTAAGTCACTCAGATATTTCTGAAGGCACTTTTGACACCTTCTTTTGTGTCTTCACCTGGATTACTTATTGAAATTGAGTAAAATTCATTATCGAATAATTCATTGGGGGTTCACAAGTGTGGGTGTTTAAGATTGGGGCAAGTCTTTCTGTGCATGAGTGTATGTGCCTGTCCAAAATTCATCCCATTGAATGCTCCACCATTGGTGCATCAGTATGTATGAAAACGGGGGAGTGTGTTTGTGTTTCTGTGTGTGTGTGTGTGTGTGTGTGTGTGTGTGTGTTTATGTCTTAACTTCCATCCCATGCCCTAGGCAATCATTGCTAGCACTTTGGAATAGGTCAGATTGGAGTGTATTTTAATGTAGGCCACATCTTTCTCTGCTGTGTTTTCCTTTGGATGTTTATCTGAATAAAAAATGTTTGATGTTTATGTCCACATAGTTCCTATACCTGTTTTGGCATGCGTACACTCAGATATCTAATACTATCTAGGTATTGTAAATGGTCATAAACAATACTGAATAATATTGCTGATAGTGTAGTTTCTCTATTTTTCACTTTTAATTTTAATTTTAATTTTTTCACTTTTAATTAAATCTATTTTAACCTTAACTTTTTCTGAGTTTATGATTACTATCTCTGCTTTTTTTTTTTACACACTGAATTCCACTCCTGCCTTTTATTTTTTCTGCGTGTGTCTCTTGTAAGGAAGGATTAAAACTTTTGTTTCCACAGAAATTATGTGATATATGACTTATGAAATCTAGGGGATCCATGCATACCAGAAAGTCCTTTGACTTGCAGCAAATGCAGGGAAATAAATTGAAGACACTATCCACATAAATTCGAACTAGATTATCTTGTAGCAGAAGAAAGGAAATTGAGACATGTAATGGAGAAATGTTTCCATAAATTCAGAATAACAATCAGCAGAATGGGAGACGTAATGAAGGAGTTATGTCTCACACAGAACATAACAGGCAAAGCAAGGATCCAAATGGTTTTTATTTTGCTTTGAGGCTAGAAGTCAGCTAAGTAGAGTAAAGGATAAGTCTTGCTTGGAATGCTCATGCATAAAAAACTCTTAAATATTAACTTCTCCTCCCCTGGGAGCACTAAAGTTTCATTTTAATGGTCATATGATGTATTTACTGTGAGGGAGGAAACATGTCAAGCAGAAATATGTAGTAGGTATATTGGAAGGTTGTACCCCCTGTTTTACCCAGCCAATAGGGTGGCAGTGAAGGGACTTGGTAGTAGGGTATAGGTATTTGGACTTACTTTTGTTTTTTTTGTTTCTGGAGGGCATGACTATTTTATGAGGCACCTGCCACTGCAGTCACATTAATAATTTAATCAGCTATCCATTTCCATTTTATGGGTAAATTCATGCTTTTCACAGTTCATTACTTATAGTGTATTTTCCTCCCTCCTAATTTTCCTTTTTATCCTTCTTACCCTATGTATCCTAACCCTCCTCACTCCTCTATTTCAGCAGTTCCTGCTATGTTGCCCTCCAATTCCTTAATATATCCACTCATCCAAGAATACCTCCCTTATCTTCTCCCCCACCCTATCCCGTTGCCCTCTTATTTCTTTCTGAATTCAGAAGGCATATATATATATATATATACATATATATATATCTAATATACATTATTTTCCCACAATTACCTACTTATTAAGCCCCCCATGACTGGTGCAAAGTGCCTGGAACATAGTAGGTGATCAATAAATATTGAATTGAACTGAAAGTGGGTGCATAATTAATGTTTGTTGACCAATTAATTGCCATTGAGGAAAATAAGACAGTCTTTCATTGACATCTCCCATTCCAACAGGATACTACAGTTTACTTAAAAGTTTAGGACAATAAAAAACACTTCAAATGTCATCATTTGGTGAAATCAAACTATGTTATCATTCCATGGTTACTTTAAGACTGCTATCTTTTGTACAAATCCTAATATCGCAGTCAGATGAATTCCAGAGTCTAGTTTTATTGGATTCGAACCTGTGGGACAGCATACTTCTGGCTAAGGGAAAAAAGAATGGAGCTAAATGAAGTCCTTAATTTATGACAGGAAGTGGGTAAGGAATGCCTTCAGTGCAAACAGGAATTCAGGTCAAATCATCAGTATCAAAACTACCTATGAAACTCTTCATGATAGGAAACGTCATCTGATATAGGACAAGAATTCTTAGCAGTGGAGATACAACTGAGCTGGTTTTACCCTCCAATGTCCCAGTTAATTGAGTAAAACAGGAGCAACATTCAGAGAAAATAAATACAAAAATGTGATCTTTGGCAAATTACCTCTGTAAAATGAGGAGATTGGACTCCCATCTTTAGATCTAGGAACCTAGACACATAAAGGACTAAGGTCACAGATATATACCATACATTTGGGAATGTTGGTTGTGCCTAAAAGGAGAAAGACGGCTTTGTTCAGAATGGAGTGTATCAGCTGGAGAGGGATGGAGAACATACTTCAGGGGAAATGAGATGAACAAAAAGCCTGAAAGACAGAGTTTCTAGGTAATTAGTAATCAATTTATTAATTGGGCTAGCTGATAATCAATGAATTAATGATCAGTATTCTCTCTCCATAACCAAAGATAAAACCATAGAGATCACTGAATGCTGAGATACCTTTTCTAAAAAAAGAGGTGCCCTGAGAGGAGAAAAACAACCCTGATAGGTAAACAATTGATGAGGAGGTGGGCTAAACATCTTCAGCTCCTCCTCCTCCTGAGAACATGGCTTGATCATGAGACTCAGCCACCTCCAGCAATCTGGACAAAGGAATTCATCTCTATCCTGTCCACTCTGGTTTGTTTTATCCTTCAAGAGCTGGGTTACCCTCAGCCACAAAGGGAGGGGCTTCAAGAGAATAGAATTAATACTTTAGGGCTGGAATTCACCTATGTTACATTCTGTTTACACTCTGAACATAAGTAAGGTCTTCTAGTTGGTTGAAGTCCTGCCCAGGATCAAAGAGCATGTTCCCAGAGGATTTAAAAATCTCATTTATCAGCAATGTCCTTCAGAGACTGACTGACTTACAGGTGATGGTCCCTGAATGGGGAAATAGAAAAAAAAAACCTTAATCCTAATTTAATAATTTATTATTAATACAATAGAAAAAATCTACTCTCTCAGCAGGAAAATGAGTTTTGGAAATAAAAATGCCCTACTGGATTCCAAGCCCTACTACTGAGGCCAGTGACTATGGCTGTATCCTTACTATCTGATTTTGTATACCCTCAGAGTTATTTTGATTTTTTATTAGCCCTGGACAGGGCACTTAGGTGGTGCAGTGGTGTGTAGGTAAGAAAAATGGCCTTTGTTTTCTTTGAGTAACTCAGTGTATTTCATTGAGCCTTGCTAGGTGCTGGGCCCCAGGCCCAGAGCCCTATTAGGTGTGGAACCTATGTGGGTGCAGATTGGTGACTGAGGTGGGGCCCAAGATGGGGCTGGCTAAGGGGAGGTGTTAACTCCAGAGCCATGCCCTATTGGGTGTTAACCTAATCTATGTGGATGTGAACCTCCCACGATCCTAAAGGGAGGGGCCAACTCAAGAACCAATCACCAGAGCCTGGGCTCTGGTCATTCAGATGACGCTTGATGATGTCAAAAACTCTATGAGAGGAGAGAAGACAGCTTGAAGATCCCTTTTTCTGTTGGAGCTCTTTCTGGCAGCAGTGGTGGCGTGTGACTCTGGGCCAGCCCTTGTTCCGAGCTCCCGGGCTGAACCTAGATGTTGGTAACTATGAATTGTATTGGGTCTGTCTGATGATGTTTGTAATTTGTTTGTATTTTGTTCTGAAGTTCAGGGTGCTGGATTTTTCCCCTGAACTAACTGAATGCTGTCTGTATGCTGGATTAAAGTAAGCTTGTCAACCCCTTCACCTTGCTTTCCTTGGTTAAGCAGATCAAAAGAACCTGTGCTTTCCCAGTGTGCCAGCAGCTTTCTGGGTGCTGGCTGTGGGTGGATCTTACAGAAGCTGCTAGCCAGATTGTGGGAACAGATCCACATTTATGAAGGACATTGACAGACAAGGATTTACCAAGGAAATTGAGAGACAGGAATGGTGAGAGGCCTGGAAACTTCACCCTATGAGGAAGAGATTAAAGGAGGCAAATCATGTGGTAGAAGAAGCCCTGAATGTAGAATCAGGACCTCAGTTTGAACTCCAGCTCTACTCCCTACTGTCTATGAGACCCTGGGCAAGTCACTGATCCTCCCTCTCCAGGCCTGTTTCCTCCAGCTTAAGTGGAGGAGATTGGACCCTGAAAGCTCTAAATTCCAGGAATCTATAAGTGGGTGACATTTTACTCTGAAAAGAGAAGACAGAGGAGGCAGGGGTAGCTGTCCTGACATATATGAAGGACTGTCACAATGCAAAGGGATTAGACTGTTACGGGCAGTTAGAGCCAAGCCCTGTCCTCCTCGGACCTCCAGGCCCAGGGGCCTGCTGAGATAAACTCAGGGCTTTGGGATGTGGGTGGTGCCAGGAGGAGGGGTCTCACCTTTGTTGCCTCCCTAGCGATTCCAGGTCGGACCTGCCTGACCACGTGGAACTTCCGGCTCTCTGGCAGAGCATGTGGAACTTCCGGCTGCCTGACCACGTGGAGTTTCCGGTCTTTGCCTGGACTGCCTGCCCACAGGGAGCTTTGGGTAGTGCGGGAGGAGAGGGGGAGGAGAGTAGGTGGAGTCAGGGCGGTCCTAGTCCCCAGGTGTATAGTTTTACCTGTCCTTCACCCACGTAACCAAAGAGTGTACCTACGTCACTAAAGGTATAAATGTGCTGCTTGCTGAAATAATAAACGGAGTCATTTCACCATCTTGTTCGGCTCCCGCCCCGTACATTGTCCGTGAGATCAGGCCCTTTGCTTAGGCAGAGGCCTGGGGCTTGGGGGGAACCCCGAGCGTAGTTACAAGGCTTCGGAAGCCCGTGACAAGTGGCGCCCAACGTGGGGCAGAGACACAGATTTGGCCACGCCTGTGTGTTCCCGCGGTACCCAAGGTGCCTCCTTCGGGGAACAAGAAGGAGACGATCAGGAGGGAAGACTTCGCGTGCACAGCACAGCCTTGGTCCAGGTTCAACTCAGCGAGAAACGCTTTATCTTCTCGTCTCCGTGGACAACTCAGCTTCATAACCACAACTCAACAAAGCTGATGAGGTAGGAGGTCTATCTTCTTATCATGGGGCAGTGTGCATCCTTTACAGACTCTAAGGACTTAGAGACATTCCATAGAATACTTCACAAGCTTAGCAAGAAGCAAGGATGCATGATTTATTTGAGAAAAGTTAGGGGCATCACACCACAGCAGCAGCTGCAGACACTGAAGTTCCTCAAAACAAAAGTTTTACAGACTTTTGGGGCTATTGGAACAGAGCAAGAGGAGGGACTTGCAAACTTGGCAGATTTAAACGACAAGATACCAGAAAAAGGCAACTTAGACTGTGATCCGGAGGAAAGAATGAAGTCTCCTTCGGCCCCTCCCCCAACTCCTCTACATAAATTCAATCCGTGCATTTGGGAACTTAAAATACAGTACAGGAAAGTTCGGAAGAAACTAGTAAGGGAAAAATATCTCCTAAACAACTGGAAGAGACCAAGGGGCAATTTGCCCCAGAGTATCTTAACAGCAGGGTCTCCATGACCCCAATGATGCATGGCACCTGGCCTCTGTTACATCAGAGGGCCAAGCACTTTGTATATAGGATTCAAAAAATCCTCTGTGTCTCTGTCTCTGTCTGCGTCTCTGTGTGAGTGTAATCAGCCACCCTGTAATCTTCCTTATCTCTTTCTCTCCCTTTCTGACCCCAGGCTCTTCGGAGGAGCGAGTGGGGCAGGGGAGAGAGAAAGAGAGAGAAAAAAGTAGTTTTGGAAAAGTGCTGGAAAATAATGCTCTTTCTTTTTCACTTCATTCCTTCAAATGCGGCCAGTTTGAAGGATCTGAGGAGAGAAAAGAAAGAAAGCAGGAACTTCTCCCTTAAAATCTAAGTGAAAATGTGTTCTAACTTGGCTTAAGATAAAGTCAGAATTTCTTATACCATTTGGCACTAAGGCAAATTCGGAAATTGCGTGAATCTCTTATAAAGAGACACTCTGAGTCTTCCAGTACAAGGAGAGGGGACAAGGTACCACTGGATTCTCTTTTTTCCAGAGTCCTACTCACCTTTGACTGGCAAGTTCAAAGTTCTCTCTTTCAAAAAGTTTTAAGCTGTTGCTCATTTTGATCTTTAAGTTTTAAGGTGAAAAGTAAGCCAGCTGGGGAAAGGGAAAGCTGGGTGAGTGTGTAATTTATTTGCTTGAAATGTTCAAGGTAGTTTGGGAAAGAAAGATTGTAATTGGAGATACAGAGGGTAAAAAGAAAAGAAAAAAAAGGTAAAAGTTTGGTAAGGTGAGAGAGACTGGTATGGAGTTTGATTGTGGGGGTAGAAGCTGTAGTTCAGTCCACGTGGCCTCAGGGTCCATGTGGCTTGGGGGCCATCCCCTCCCCCCACTCCACCTTAGGAGCTGAAACTAAAAGAAACTTGTAACCTGTAATTAATGATGAGAGGTTTTATTGTATCTCTGGGTATTTACTATCAGAAAGATTTTGATTCATTAAGCTCTGTCTATGTAAGGTACGACTGTGTTAAAAATGTTAAAAATTTTACTGTTGGCCAAGGAAGCTCCCCGCCTGGGAAATTAACATAAGCAGGCTCTTTTCTTTTTCAGTGGGACTTCCCGGCCCAAGGTAATTTACCTGTGGCTGAGATTTTTATCATGGATAATCCTGAGTTCCTTTTTAACTCACCTTTGTCAGTTCTGCTCAGCAACTAAAATTGTTTTAGCTTGCTCCTTTTGCTTAAAAGGAAGTGGCTCACCTCTTTCAAATTTCTTAGGCTTTTTGTTAATTCAAACCCTTTTTTGTAAAAGCGGAAGAACTAGTGTCAGGGATTGAAATGCATAAGATGAAGCTTGAAGAAAGCTGGGTGCAAATAAAGTTTTTTCTTTTTCTCTTATAAGTTCATTCATGGCCAGGCAAATATTCCTAATAAAGTGTATTTAAGATACTAATGTATTAATATATTTATGCATGTATTTGTATATTAATATATTAATATAGAAATACCAGAAATCACAGGATCAACAATTCCTATGAAAAAGTTAATACTTTGAAAATATAGGAGTGTGATTTTCAAGCCTGTATCATCTAAAGCTGTATTTATATTAATCTGGAGGTTTATGGTCTAATCTGTGAATGGATCCAAATGTTTAAAGGTTATTTTGCTTTAAGAAGGAGACACATCTCATTTTAAAGCTCTCCAAATAATTTTTCTTAATGAAAGTTTAGTGACCATCCCTGTTTATATCACGTTAAATTTTAAATTGTTTTTAAAACACTCTGTAAACTTTTTTGTATGATTTTCAGAAGGCCTGCTGAATTTCCACCTGTAAGCTAATTGGTTGCAGTTTTCTGTGAGTTATCCAAGTTCTGGGTGAGATGATATGATGCTTTTTTATGGCAGATCTCTGTAATCAGAAATAAGCAGGTAGTGACAAAAGAGAAGTTGTAGAATATTTCTGTATTAATGGGAAAAAGTTAAATGTGGATTTGAATTCATTCCATCATCTAAAACATAAAGATAAAGTTATATGGCTCAATTCTTTCAGATCAGGCATAATTAGAGAAGAATAGGAAGATTGAAGAGAAACTGATGCAAATGTGTTAGAGCAGTAATTTATGATCTTTAGGGGAACATTTTATGAACAAGGGAGAAAATGCATTCAAGCTATTTAGAGCTAGTTTTAAGGATGTTCCTGAAGCAATGTGAGATTATATTCATTCAATCTTGCCATTCAAAGATTTTATGGGACTGTTAACTGACTGTCTTTCTGAGTCTAACTCCAGGTGTGAGTATCAAGTGTGTGGGATGGATTTTACGAATCCAAAAATTAACAACAGAGGCATCTCAAGGTGAAAGTAGAAAGGAAAATTTATTACGATCCTGCAGGAAAGGGCAACCCGGACATCGAGAGGACTGGGGGTCCTCTCAGTGTCAGAGCGCACTGGACACAGAAAATTGGGGTGTTTATATAGGTCCCTAACCGCAATTCCCCCTCCCAACCTCCTTCCTCTCAGCTTGCAGACGTAAGCTTTGAGGGTACAATCTAGACGCGATAAATCTACCCAGGGATAATGGCAAGGAACAAACAGTATGGTTATTTTTACAAGCAGGAGACAGTCATAAACTTCCCACCATCCTTGTTTCATTCTACTATCAATCTCAAGGTAGTAAATCTGTCTTAAATGACAATGACGATTAAACAAACAGTTCGGTTATGGGTGACAGGCAGGAATTAGTTGTTAGTTACCTAATCTTGCACATCTATATTGCACCTGGCTTTTCGGCTTTCCATCCATTCTTCCCCAAACAGAGGTTCTCTTATCTTGGGGTCAATGTACAGGGGGTGAGTATCCTGTGTCTTATCCTTATCCTCAGAGAATTTTATGGTTGCTGACTTATTCACCTCAACCCTTCTTTCTTTCAGGCCTCTCGCCATTAGGTAAATACACAGGACCTGTTCTTAACCTCGGGGGCCTACGGTCACTAGCTAAGCTTGTGGAGGGGAAAATATCTAAGTAGAGAAATGGGACTCACTATCCTACTTATTTCTATTTATCTAATTTGTTCCCTTTTATGAGAGGTCTTCGCTCGTCCCACACACAAGGAAGGCTGACCCAAGATGCCAGCAGCCCTGTGAGAGGGCAAGCATGAGCTGCAGGTATGATTTCTTGGCAGGGTTGAGAGGGCAACTGTTCAGCCTGTGCTGAGGTGGGACCGTTTTGACCTGATGCCTTAATTGAAGCCTGGCAGATTAGGCCTGGCTCAATGCAGCTTGTAGTTTAACATGGCCTCTGCCTGGAGTTGACAGGAAGCTGGGGAAAATATGGTCCCCTTAATTTAAGTCCCTACTCTCTTCGTGGCAAATTTCTATTAATCAGAAGGTTTTGTAAGCACAGTGAATATCTATTAATACTAGTTATGGAACATCTTAGATTACTATAGGACTGGGAGCAGTGTTTTTGTATAGGCATAAGTTAGGTTTTCTCTCAGTAATGGTATGGAGACAATTAGGTCAAGGGCTTGTGACAATAGTATTTTGCTATTTGGTTAATATCAAGCTTGTCTAAAGCTTTGTTACAATTAGTAATGTTAAAAGAAGAAAGGCTTGTGTATTATCCTCGAAATGCCATCAAAGAAACATGGCATGATAAAAGTTTATGACATTATATGTACTGTGTTGAAAATTGGTTATTTAAGATATTTATGTATGTACTGGTGTTTCATCCCTCTGGTGGAAAAATTAATGAAGAGTAAAGTATAAGAATTTGGGTTCTGATGTGAATTTCTTAAACAGAACAATTGGTCAAGGTTCCAATTTTGAATTTGTAAAATGATCAGGGTTATAAGGATTAGAAATGGTAACTTAAAATTCTGCTAAGATTACTCTTGTAGGAGAATGGACAGAAAGCTGGTTCCTGCAAGAAGAGAAGAAGAAGAAGCCTCTGCTGGAGATGTCTGGACCAGATGCCAAGGACCAGAAGACTTGATGCTCCCTGCTGGACAGCTATACAGGAAAAGACTCTTTGAATCTTAAAGGGACAATTACATCATTGCTTTTCCTTTTGGGTCTATGTATCTGTATTTACAAAGGGGACTGCCCCCTTTGATTTATCAATGTGTCGTTCTATCTTTGCAGTGTTTATTTACTAGGGGATAGTTAAAGGAAAAAATTGGGATGTACCTGTAGTGGTGAGGTGTCAGCAAAGACAAAAAAGGGGAGTACGAGTAATTGAGTGGAATATTGAAGTAGCAGAACAATAGTTTCAAAAAATTATTGGTATTTTCAAAACATTTACCCATTTCCTAATGTATTCTTGACTATTTTCCATACAGTACCTTATGTTTTTTGTTAGGTCAGAATAAGTTTTTGTCTACCTTGTGTCCTTAGGATAATGAATGCTATGTTTAAGCCTTATTTCATAGTCAGAACATTACAGCAGAAATTACCCAGGTGTTACAATTGGCCACTGAGGAAGGAGGGGTAGTACAGGAGAACTTACAACCTGACAGTGTTATAGACAACTTTGAGTCATATTAAGACCTTTTTAACCCTCAATTGGCTTAGTCATGTCTTAGAGACTGTGGCCATTGTGGGGGCTTTGCCTTTTTTGCTATGTTGTACTCCTTTAGTGACAAGTATGTTTTTTGGGGCCCTGTATACAGCCATTGAGTAGGTACCCATTGACTCTTGTTGCTCAACAGAAAAGGGGGAGATGTTACGGGAAGTTAGAGCCAAGCCCTGTCCTCCTCGGACCTCCAGGCCCAGGGGCCTGCTGAGATAAACTCAGGGCTTTGGGATGTGGGTGGTGCCAGGAGGAGGGGTCTCGCCTTTGTTGCCTCCCTAGCGATTCCAGGTCGGACCTGCCTGACCACGTGGAACTTCCGGCTCTCTGGCAGAGCATGTGGAACTTCCGGCTGCCTGACCACGTGGAGTTTCCGGTCTTTGCCTGGACTGCCTGCCCGCAGGGAGCTTTGGGTAGTGCGGGAGGAGAGGGGGAGGAGAGTAGGTGGAGTCAGGGCGGTCCTAGTCCCCAGGTGTATAGTTTTACCTGTCCTTCACCCACGTAACCAAAGAGTGTACCTACGTCACTAAAGGTATAAATGTGCTGCTTGCTGAAATAATAAACGGAGTCATTTCACCATCTTGTTCGGCTCCCGCCCCGTACATTGTCCGTGAGATCAGGCCCTTTGCTTAGGCAGAGGCCTGGGGCTTGGGGGGAACCCCGAGCGTAGTTACGAGGCTTCGGAAGCCCGTGACATTAGACTTTGGTGTGCTTTCAGAATAAAGAACCAGAATCAAAGGGAAATATAAAGTGCCTGGCACATAGTAGGTGCTTAATAAATACTTCTGGGCTTGATTTATTAATGGATTGATTATAGGGATACAGGTTTGTCTTAACACAATGAAAAATTGAACTTTCTGAAGGAATGATAGGTTGGAAGGTATTGGTTTCCCCATTACTGAAGGACTCTTAGCAGAGATTGGCTGACCTCTTGCCAGGTATATCTCAGAGAGGATTCATTATGTCTCAGGTAGGAAATGACAGGCTAACTCTCAGTCCATTGCAGGTCTAAGATTCAAGGCTCCTGTGAACTGTCTACTTTGAAACCACTTTGATGGGTTTGTGGGCAGGGGCATCTCCATTTCTTTACACTCATCTCCTAGAAAGTTGTATTATCTCTTTCAAGAGCAAATAAACTACTGGCCTTGCTCAATCCCTTCTCCACAAGGGACCTGGTGCCAGGTCCCAGAGATTGTTTCCAGGGGAGCTTTGCTCTACTCATGGGGCCCTTTCTAAAATGTCTTCATGATCTCTTATTTGCCAGATTTCTTTTCTGACTTTCTCTTCTTAGATGGTCATAGTTTGTTTAATGTCTGCAGGCTCTGTGTCCCCATGGCCCTTAAGGTAGCACCAATGTCTCCCTTCTGGTTGGGGCAGGCTTTTTTCTCCATGTCCTTGCTCTCTGGCTCCCTTCCTTTGGGTGGTATGTGAAATCCCTTCTCACCTCTCTTACTCCAATTCCCACCTACTATTGCCCCTCTCTTCCTGGTCCAGATTCCAGGCTTCCTTTCCCACCTCACTGTGAAAGCTATCCTTCCCAGGGATCAGTCTCCCCTTATGCCTGGTGTTCCCTGGTATTTGCTGTACTTGTGGCACTCACTTTTTGACCGTTCCTGGCCCTTGCACAAGCTTCCTCTTAATTGCCTCTCTCTCCTCTCTCTCCTATTCCCAGGAGAGAGATTCTGTGAGACAAAAATAATGATAGAACATCTCACATTTCTGTAGAACTCCATAATGTATACAGTACTTTCCTTACAAAGACCCTATTAGATAGGGAATGACAGGATCACTACCATTTTCCAGATTAGGAAACTTAGGCTAAAAGAGTAATAAATAGCAAAAAAGTTACCAGTCAGTGACACTGGAAGGAAAAACCCCCATCAAAGCTGAGCACTCAGGCCCCCTCCCACTTACTCTAAGAGGCTTGACCAATAGACAGTTCATACTTCTGTAGTGTTTTACTGGACAGAGATCAAGGAAGCTAGGTGGCTCAATGGATCAAGTTCTGGGCCTGGAATAAGCAAGACCTGAGGTCAAATCGGCCCTTAGACACTTATTAGCTGTGTGACCCTGGGCAAATCACTTAATCCTGTTGCTTCAGTTTTCATATCTGCAAATTGAGCTGGAGAAGGAGATGGTAAACCACTTCGATATCTCTGCTAAGAAAACCCAAATGGGGTCATGAAGATTCCGACAAGACTGAAAAATGACTAAAAAGCAAAAGTATACAGAGAGCCATCATACAGAAGGAAAAAAAGCCTTTAAAAATGTATTCAGTAAAACAAATAAAGACATTAACAATGTCTGAAAATAAATTCATGTTGCCATGACCTGTGGCACCAACTTCATAATCACAAATTGTTTACCTCCTAAGACAGCTTGACATTTAATTTCATTGGCGGGAGTATGAGAAATAAAAGTTAAAACTAAAGAAACTCATGGGATGATATTCTCCAATAAAAAAATACTATACAGTCTCTCTGTGTAGTCTACTAGTATATTGATATAAAATCTGGTAAATATAGCTTATCTGTGCCTCCCCTGAAGAAAGACCTATATACTAAAATTCAAAAATATAAATCTGATAAAGTAGTAATAATTTACATCAAATAGCATTCATCACAAATTTTATGTTTCCCTGATATATTATTTAATGTACGAAATTCAAATTCCATTCAACTTTTCAGGAATACCAAGGGATGGAACTCATATACATATACCACATGAAGATTAAATCTATTTTACCTATCAACATTCTAGAGATACAAACACTCCTCACTGGTGCTTCAGTGCTTAAAGTATGTATGTATACACACACACACACACACACACACACACACACATATCCTGTGCCATTGACCTTCTGAATCTTTGATTTCATCAGGATATTTGCCTTTTCGAATACTAAATATTAGGATTGTTTCCTTTTCTGCTCCTTAACAGTCTCCCTATAATCTTAACATTTCCTTCCACATCTCCTAAATCTCCCAGACTGTAGCAAGTGGAGACACAAAATGTATTCTTCTATGTCTCAACAGTGCTTGCCTGTTTTAAGTATCACCACCAAGTCAAAAATATGCCAGCATACAGACACAGATATTCACACACAGACACACATGCAGAAATACATGCAGACATGTGTAAACACATACATCGTATTGGGTTTGTGCATTTGGAATGCCTTCATTTCTTTGATATATAGTACAAACTGGTGAAAGTATTTTCCATGAAATTTAGTAACATAGTACATCATAAACTCTCAGTCAGAACAAAAAAATGATGACTTTGTACCTTCACAGAATTTTTCTCTCAGGGACACCAAAGGGTAACATAAAAACTTTCAAGTTATCTTTTAAATTTAAATGTTTTAAACCTATTGCTGTCTTGAGAAGGGGGGAGGGAATGGAAGGAGAAAACTTTTGAACGCATAATCTAATAAAAAGCACAATCTTACAAAAATGTATGTATAAAAGTATCTTTTCATGTAATGGAAAACAATAAAATACTATTTACATAGAATAAAATGTCAAAAAATGACCATTAAACCTGGTGTCTCAAGTTTCTCATATGTAGAAAAAGCATGTTAAGATCATTAAGGTCACACAGCAAAATGATAACAGAAATCATTACAAATGTGATGTCCTAGTTCTCATCTTCAGTTCAAGGCCAAAACCATTCAGAAACACTGATATTATATTTTTGATGGTGTGATTCAGTCATTTTTTGGCTCAGAATTATCTTGGGAATCTAACATTTAGTCTGTTGCATGACTTTTCCCCTTTTTTCCATTTTTTTTGTTTTTCTCCAGCAATTAGCACAATGCCTGCTTTTGCAGATGTTTAATAAATCTTTACTGATTGGGTATTTTTAATTTTACTTTGTTAGTGTAGCAATAATTCATTAAGATATATAAGCATACAACTCTCATTAGCAATTTGATAAACCAAAATCATACTTTTTCACCTATGAAACTGTTACTTTCTAGAAAACAAATTTTTTTCTCCCAACAATACCCAAAGGTACCATTGAACAGGATTGTCCAAAATTTCATGCATAAACCCCAAATTCTAAAATTGTTTTCTATAATAAGCAAACTATCAAAATATGAATATAGGGATAGGTAAGGTTTTGTAAACAAACCTTGTGAGTTTCTACTCAATATAAATCATTATGAAAATACAAGGAAGGGTTGTGGGACCTCTCCCCCAGGTCCCTCCAAATACCTGTTAAAATGGCTCTGAACAAATTCTAGAGCTGCGGAACCCACAAAATAGCAGAGGGAAGCGGGCCTCCCGCCCAGGAAAGCCTGAATGGCAGCAGGAATAGGTCTATCACACAGAACTGGAAGCCAAGCAGCAGAGCCCAGCTTGGGCTGCTCCAGAACCAACCAGAGGCAGGCAGAACAGGCCACAGTGCCCTGAATCACTGAGCTGTGGCAGTTACCAGACTTCTCAACCCACAAATGCCAAAAACAGAGAAGGTTAGTGGGTAGAACTGTTAGAACAGAGTGAAAGGAGGGGGTGGTCAGCCCCAGGCCCAGGGGCCCAGAAGTGGTACAGCTCTGGGGCTGCTTCGGGTCAGAGGCCCACCAGGTGGGAGGAATTAATCAGTAGATCAGAGCAGGAGTGCAGAGTCTGCTTGGATCTGAGTCACTGTCCAGATTGGTGGTTCTTGAGGGAGGAGGAGCACTGGTGTGGCAGAGCTTGCTGTGTAGAAGTAGCTCTGTAAACAGCAGCGCAAGGCCCATAAAACTTGGGACACAGTACTTTCTACAAGCAGTCATACCCTGACAAACGCTCAAAGGTCAATTACTTAGCTGGGAACACGACCAGGCAGCGAAAAAGGACTCAAGATTCTATAATCTTTTTTTGATGACAAAGAAGATCAAAACATACAGCCAGAAGAAGTCTGGCTAAGAATCCTAATTTGAGGGAGAAAAACAATACTAGAGACAAATGAAGGAATATACAGGTCTCAATCTTATAACTTTAAATACAAGTAGATTAAATAATTCAACAATTAACTTAGATTGGATAAGAAAATCAAAATCTCACAAGCTGTTCCTTACAAGAAACGCACCTAAAAAAGACATATTTGCAGACTAAAAATTAAAAGCTAAAGAAAAATATGTACTATGCATGAGGTGAATATAACAATCATTATGTACAATCATGCTATCAGACAATGCAAAAACATTCACAAAATATAAAGAGATAAACAGGGAAACTACATTATGATGAAAAGAGCCATAGATAACAAACTAATATCAACATTAAATTTATATGCTCCAAATGACCCAGCATCTAAATTCAGAAAAGGAAAATTAACAAAACCACAAAAAATACAGAAATATAATAGCAGATTTCAATGTTACTCTGAGTTTTGGATGAATCAAATAGAAAATTACGCCAAAGAAGTGAAAAGAAATGAATTGCTGGAGAAACTATACCTAAAAAGATTCATGGAGTCTCCTAAGTTGGATTGAAACAAATTAGCACCATGTAGTACATTTATAAAAACCAATCAAGTATTAGGCCACAGGGATATTGCAAACAAATGTAAAAAGGCAGAAATAGTTAAAGACATTCTTTACAGACCACGACACAGAAAAAAGTATATTACAGGAAGCAAAAACAAAAGACAGACCCAAATGGAGAAGTAATGAAATCCTAACTACTGAGTTAGTCAAAGAACACATAATACAAAAATTAAGAATTTTACAACACAAAACGATGATGATAAAAATCAACATGCTTAGATTTCTGGAATGAAACTACAATAGTTCTCAAGGGAATAATCATATTCCTACAAAAATACATCCACAAAATAGCAAAAAAGATGAATAAACTGAGTGTTTCTTTAGAAACTAAAAAGCTAACAATTAAGTAAACCTAAATTAAGCACAAAGACATGGAAAAATTTAAATACATTAATTGTAAATTTTTTGAAATCACAGAAATGACAAAACTAACAAGTTTAAGTAAGAGAGAAAAGCCGGGGGGTGGAGCCAAGATGGCCAAATGAAGGCAGCGTCTTACCGGAGCTCTCTCACAAGGTCTGTCAGATTCCTATAAAAAAGTGAATTTGAGCAGATTTGAGAGAGTCAGAAACCGCGAGCAGTCTGTGTGGGGCAAATTTCCGAGCCGGGAGAGTCTGAAAGGCCGGAGGCACAAACCTGTAGGCTCGGAGAGTGCTCAGTGCGGAGCCGCTCCAGACCAAGGCGGAAGCGGCTGGCTGGGAAATCCACGTGGGAGACGGGCTGGGAGAAAGCTGGGCGCCCGAAACTGGCGGAGAACGCCAGGACTCCCAACACAGGACGGCAGTCTGTGGAAGCGACGAGAGGCAGCGCACACCACTGGCCGTGAAATATCATCTCCAGAAGTTTGCAGCCCACATGTATGAACCGCGGCTTCTTGAACTTCCGGGAGCCTTGATGGCCAGGTAAATAGCTCTAATCCCTCCCCTCCCCACCCAGAGAATCCCTCGGAAAAAAAAAAAAAGAACGCTGGAACTGAGCAGAAAGTAGTGGGGCTTCAGTGGTCAAATAGCAGAAGTTCATCAGTCCCAGAGGGCAGAGTCGGCAGGGGTCAACGCCAGGAGCCCAGACATAACCTTGCTCCCCCAGGGGAAGTGCCAGACATCAGCTCAAACAACATACAGCTGAGACCATTGCTGAAAAGCAAGTGCTGGAGAGCACCCACAGGGAGTGAGACGCCAGGGAGCCAGACCCCTCCCCCACACCTCAGGAAACTGAAGGTTATAATACTAGACTCACAACCCCCAGAATAAGAAAGCTGGGACAGAAAGTCCTGAGGCCCACAGATAGAAATTCGTTGTAAAGCCAGCAAAAGGCAAACTAACATGAAGAAGAACACAAAGAAACCGAGGACAATAGATTCTTTTTATGGAGACAGGCAGGATCAAAATACAAATATGCAAGAGGAAAGTAACGATAGTATAGATACATCAGATACCTCAAAAGGTAATATGAACTGGTCTCCAGCCCAAAAAGCACTGCTTGAAGAGCTAAAGGAGGATTTTAAAAACCAAATTAGGGAGCTAAAAGAAAGTATGGAAAAAATGGAAAAAAGGGAGAAAAAATCCACTGATGAAATCAAGACCCTAAAGAATAAGATTGGCGAAATGGCTACGGAGATTCAGAATCTAGAGAGAGAAAAGGACACCCTGAGAGGCAAAATCAACCAATTGGAAAAGGAGACTCAAAAGCAAAATGTAAACACTAACTCATTAAAAATTAGACTTGAGCAAGTGGAAGCTAATGAATCTATGAGGCACCAAGAAGTAATAACACAAAACATAAAGAATGAAAAAATAGAAAAAAATGTGAAATATCTGATTGGCAAAACTACTGACCTGGAAAATAGATCCAGGAGAGACAATTTGAGAGTTATTGGTCTACCGGAAATCCATGATGAAAAAAGGAGCCTTGACAGTATCTTCGAAGAAATTATCAAAGACAACTGCCCAGAGGTCCTAGAACCAGAGGGCAAAATAGTCATTGAAAGAATTCACCGATCACCCCCTGAAAGAGATCCCAAACTGAAAACACCAAGAAATATTATAGCCAAATTTCAGAGCTATAAACTCAAGGAGAAAATACTGCAAGCAGCCAAAAAGAAGCAATTCAAATATCGTGGAACTACAGTCAGGATCACGCAGGATCTCTCAGCTTCCACATTAAAAGACAGGAGAAATTGGAATATGATATTCCGAAGGGCAAAGGAGCTGGGACTACAACCAAGGATCAACTACCCAGGAAAACTAAGCATAATTTTCCAGGCAAGGCGCTGGACATTCAATGAAATAAGGGAATTCCAGACCTTCCTGATGAAAAGGCCAGAACTCAATGGAAAATTTAATCCCCAAATACAAAACTCAAGAGAGACATAAAAAGGTAACCAGGGGGAAAAACCCCACAAACCTTATTAACCAATAAGGGCAGGATGTTTACATCTGTATGTGGGATTATATCATCTTGTGTATGTTTTACATATATATATATATATATATATATATATATATATATATATATATATATATATATATATATATATATATGTGTGTGTGTGTGTGTATGTGTATGTGTATATGTATATATAAATACATATATAAGTCATTCTTGTGAATGGTACAGCTATTATGACAAATGAAAGGGATATACATAGGTTGTGAATGCCTGTATAAATTAACTGATGTAAAGATATAAAATATAAATAAGAGCTATAAAGGGAGGGCTATGAGGGAAGTGGTAAGGAGGTAGTAGAAAAGGGTAAATTACACCAAAGGAAGTGGCACAAAAACATATTATAGTAGAGGGAAAGAAGGGAGGGAGAAGAGCAGTATTTGAGCTTTACTGTCATCTGATCTAGTTCAAGAAGGGAATAACATACTCTGATAAGTTTAGAAATCTAACTCGTCCTATGGGAAGTGGGAGGGCAAAGCGGGAAAAAGGGAGGGAGGGTGGTCAGAAGGGAGAGGAGAAGTAGCTAGTGGGTAACGGTAAGATAAGGGAGGGGAATAAAGAAGGAGGGTTAACTGAGGAAAGCGGCAGTCAAAAGCAAAACTTTGTTGAGGAGGAGAAGGGGAAAGGGAGAAATAAAAGCATAAACAGGGGGAATTAGGATGGAGAAAAAGACACAGATAGAAATCATAACCCTGAACGTGCAGGGGATGAACATTCTCATAAAACAGAAGCAGATAGCAGAATGGATTAAAAACCATAATCCTACAGTATGCTGTTTACAAGAAACGCATTTGAAACAGGGAGATACACATAGGGTAAAGGTAAAAGGCTGGAGTAAAATATATTGTGCCTCAGCTAAAGTAAAAAAAGCAGGTGTAGCAATCCTAATCTCAGACAAAGCAAAAGTAAAGATAGATTCAATTAAAAGAGATAAGGAAGGACATTATATCCTGCTAAAAGGCACCTTAAACAATGAAGAAATTTCATTGCTTAACATATATGCACCAAGTGGTAAGGCACACAGATTCTTAGAGGAGAGGTTAAGGGAGTTACAGGAAGAAATAGACAACAAAACTATAATATTGGGAGACCTCAACCTCCCCCTTTCTGAACTTAATAAATCTAACCTCAAAATAAATACAAAAAAAGTTAAGGAGGTAAACAGAATTTTAGAAAAGGCACATATGATAGACCTCTGGAGAAAACTGAATGGGGATAAAAAGGAATATACTTTCTTCTCAAAAGTACATGGCACATACTCAAAAATTGACCATGTCCTAGGCCATAAAAACCTCACAATCCAGTGCAGAAAAGCAGAAGTAGTCAATGCATCCTTTTCAGATCATGATGCAATAAGAATCATTTTCAATAAAGTACCATGGAAAAATAAGCTAAAAACTAATTGGAAACTAAATAATTTAATTCTAAAGAATGAGTGGGCCAAAGAACAAATCAGAGAAACAATTAATAATTTCATTCAAGAGAATGAAAATAATGAAACAACATACCAAAACTTATGGGATGCAGCAAAAGCAGTTCTTTAGGGGAAGTTTTATATCTCTAAAGGCCTACATGAATAAAATAGGGAAAGAGGAGATCAATGATCTGGGCATACAGCTGAAAAAGCTAGAAAAAGAGCAAATTGAAAACCCCCAATTAAATACCAAATTAGAAATACTGAAAATCAAAGGAGAGATGAATAAAATTGAAACCAAGAAAACTATTGAATTAATAAATAAAACAAAGAGCTGGTTTTATGAAAAAACCAATAAAATTGACAAACCTTTGGCCAATTTGATTAAAAAAAAGAAAGAAGAAAATCAAATTACCAGTATAAAAAATGAAAAGGGTGAGGTCACCTCTAATGAAGAGGAAATCAAAACAATAATTAGGAATTATTTTGCCCAACTGTATGCCCATAAATTTGACAACCTTAGAGATATGGATGAATATCTACAAAAACATAAACTGCCCAGACTAACAGAGAAGGAAGTGAAATTTCTTAATGACCCCATATCAGAAAAAGAAATTGAGCAGGCCATCAATGAACTCCCTAGGAAAAAATCTCCAGGGCCAGATGGTTTTACATGTGAATTCTATCAAACATTTAAAGAACAACTAATTCCAATACTTTGCAGACTATTTGGGAAAATAGGGGAAGAAGGAGTCCTACCAAATTCTTTTTATGACACAAATATGGTACTAATACCTAAACCAGGTAGAGTTAAAACAGAGAAAGAAAATTATAGACCAATTTCTCTAATGAATATTGATGCAAAAATTTTAAATAAAATATTAGCAAAAAGATTGCAGCAACTCATTACGAGAATAATACACCATGACCAGGTAGGATTTATTCCAGGAATGCAAGGCTGGTTCAATATTAGGAAAACTATTAGCATAATTGATCATATCAACAACAAAACTAGCAAAAACCATATGATCATCTCAATAGACACAGAAAAAGCCTTTGACAAAGTACAACACCCATTCCTATTAAAGACACTAGAAAGCATAGGAATAAGGGGAACCTTCCTCAAAATTATAAATAGCATCTACCTAAAACCATCAACAAGCATTATTTGTAATGGGGATAAACTAGATGCATTCCCAATAAGATCAGGGGTGAAACAAGGATGTCCATTATCACCCCTATTATTCAATTTGGTTCTAGAAACATTAGCTGTAGCAATAAGAGAAGAAAAAGAAATTGAAGGAATTAGAATAGGAAAAGAAGAAACTAAATTATCACTTTTTGCAGATGATATGATGATTTATCTAGAGAATCCTAGAGAATCAAGTAAAAACCTACTTGAAATAATAAACAACTTTAGCAAAGTTGCAGGATATAAAATAAACCCACATAAATCCTCAGCATTCCTATACATTACTGACAAAGCCCAACAGCAAGAGATAGAAAGAGAAATTCCATTCAAAGTTACTGAAGGCACTATAAAATATTTGGGAGTCTATTTGCCAAGACAAACCCAGGGCCTATATGAACATAACTATGAAACACTTTTCACGCGAATAAAATCAGATCTAAATAAATGGAGAAATATCAGTTGCTCATGGTTAGGCCGAGCTAATATAATAAAAATGACAATTCTACCTAAATTAATCTATCTATTCAGTGCCATACCAATCGAACTACCAAAATTTTTTTTTACTGAGCTGGACAAAATAATAACAAAATTCATTTGGAAAAACAAGAGGTCTAGAGTATCTAGGATATTAATGAAAAGACATGCTAGGGATGGTGGTTTAGCCACACCAGATATTAAACTGTACTACACAGCAGCAGTCATCAAAACTGCCTGGTACTGGTTAAGAAACAGGGGTGTGGATCAGTGGTATAGGATAGGTACACAAGTAGGTGAAATCAACAAGTTTAGCAATCTACTCTTTGATAAACCCAAAGAAGCCAGTTTCTGGGCTAATAATTCACTATTTCACAAAAACTGTTGGGAAAATTGGAAAATGGTAGGGCAAAAACTGGGCATAGACCAATATCTTACACCATATACCAAAATAAAGTCAAAATGGGTTCATGATTTAGGAGTAAAAGTTGATACTCTAAGTAATTTGGGAAAGCAAGGAATAGTTTACTTATCAGATTTGTGGAAAAGTAAAGAATTCATGACCCAACAAGAGATAGAGAGCATTACAAAATGCAAAGTGGATAATTTTGATTATGTCAAATTGAAATGTTTTTGTACAAAAAAGCCAATGCAACAAGAATTAGGAGGGAAGCAGAAAATTGGGAGAAAATCTTTGCAACTAGTATCTCTGATAAAGGCCTCATTTCTAAAATATACAGGGAGCTAAGCCAAATATATAGGAATACAAGCCATTCCCCAATTGAGAAATGGTCAAAGGATATGAACAGGCAGTTTTCAGAGGAAGAAATTAAAGCTATCTACAGGCATATGGAAAAATGCTCTGGATCGCTGCTGATTAGAGAAATGCAAATCAAAACAATTCTTAGATACCACATCTCTCCTGTCAGATTGGCTAAAATAACAAATCAGGAGAATGATAAATGCTGTAAAGGATGTGGGGAAATTGGAACATTGTTGCATTGCTGGTGGAGTTGCGAGCTGATCCAGCCATTTTGGAGGGCGGTGTGGAACTATGCCCAAAGGGCTATAGAAATGTTCATACCCTTTGACCCAGTAATACCACTTCTAGGGTTGTATCCCAAAGAAATCACGCAAGCGGGAAAAGGACCCATATGTACAAGAATATTTATAGCAGCTCTCTTTGTGGTAGCCAAGAATTGGAAAGCAAAGGGATGCCCATCAATTGGGGAATGGCTGAACAAGCTGTGGTATATGAAGGTGATGGAATACTATTGTGCCATAAGAAATGGGGATGATGCAGACTTCATAACAACCTGGAAAAACCTACACGACATAATGCTGAGTGAGCGGAGCAGAGCCAGGAGAACGTTGTGCACAGCCACAGATATGTGGATTCCGTGAGGACCAACCCTGACATACTGCGCTTCTCTCAGCAACCTAAAGGGGCAAGGACAACTCCAGGGGACTCACGATGGAGAATGCTATCTTCATTCTGAGAAAGAACTGCGAAGTTTGAATACAGACTGAGGCACACTACATGCTCGCCTTTTCTGCTTCTCTTTTGTTTTTGGTTTTGGGGTTTTTTTTTTGTTTTTTTTTTTTTTGGTTCTGTTTCTTCTTTCTCATGATTCATTCCATTGGTCAAAATTCTTCTCCACGACTTGACTAGAGCATAAATTAATTCAATGCGAAGTTATACATGACAGTTATATGAGACTTCATGCCGTCTTGGGGAGGGAGGGGGGAGGGAGGGGAGAAAAACTGGAACTCAAAACTATGTAGAACCGTGTGTGGTAAACTAAAAATAAATAAAGGAAAAAAAAAATAAAAAAAATAAATAAATAAATAAATAAATAAAACAAAGAGCTGGTTTTATGAAAAAACCAATAAAATTGATAAACCTTTGGCTAATTTGATTAAAAAAGACAGAGAAGCCAATAGGTAAAACTGAGGGTGAAAATTACGTGAAGCATGAGTGAAAGCCCAACACAAGAGTCTGGAGCAGTGTCACTGTACTGGAGAAATAAGACGTGAGAATCATTGGAAGATAGGAAAAGGCTGCGCTTTGAAGGTTTTCAAAAACAAAGGCTTTTTATACTTAGTCCTAGGAGAGACAGAAAGTCACTGGACTTAAGTGAGTGGGTGGGATGTAAGGGTTTGACATGATCATACCTGTACCTTAGGAAGAAGAAGGAGGCAGCTGAGTGAATGACTAAATGAAGTGGAGATATACTTGAGATAGCAAAAGTAATCAGAGAAGACTATTCCAATTCTGCAAGCATGTGATGACAAGAACCAATACCAGGATGTCGACTCCATTAGTAGAAAGTAGATATATTTGAGAGATCTTGGAAAAGCAACAAAAAGATTTAATATAACACTGAATAAATGGATTAAGTGAGGAAAAGAGGATGACATTGAGGTTAAAAGAATATAATAAGAGTGTGGAGGTACAATTAACAGTAATAATGAAGTGTGTAAGGAGGGTTGGGGAGAAAAGACAGTGAGCTGTTTTGGACTTGTTTGGTTTGAAATGCCTATGGCACATCTTTTTGGAAATGTCCAATTTCATGGTATAAGATTGTAAATCAGTAAAGAAGCTAGGGATGGATAAACAGATCTGAGGATGGGGAGTAAGGGAAACACTTCTTTGAAGGGAAGCACTACAGTTATTAAGGAAGCAAAGTGCCAGGAGGGCTGCTAGATAATAGTTACTATGATCTTGATCTTGGTGATAAATTGGATTGAGTATAATGATCCTAGAAAGTACAGTTACTGAGTGTTAGCAGTATGGAGAGTATCTGAAAGGGTCAAAGATGTATAAGTATTCTATCTATTTCACCTCCTTAAGTGGAGGTTTTGATGATGATTGACCGGTTACTCAAAGATAGAAAAGCAGTTGGCAAGGAAGTGGAAAAAAAACCCAAATGATCTGGAAGTACACACAAGAAGGGCTCCTCCTTAAATGTTAGTCCAGTAGAAGAGAGCCACAGGTACCTGTATCTTCATTAATTCCATGCTATAGGTAAGTAAACCTCATTTTGCTAACTGCTAAAAGAAGCCACTAAGGTCTTGTTTCATCTTTGGTCAGACCCAAACTAGCATGGGACAACACTAACAGGAGTATCCAGGGGAAGATTCAAGAGAAGTGCTTAGGAGAGGAAAAGAAAATGAAATTTAAGATAGAAATGGAGGAAATGGATGAGAGAAAAGGATACTATTGAAAAAAAGTGGAAAATTCTGAAATATATGGAGAAGCATATAAATGCGATTAAAGCAAGTACACTAATAAAGTTAAGAAGAGCTTTGGTGATAGATCAATTACTGTGGTATTTAAAATCAACCGATTTGGAAGGAGTTGGTGTGGGGAACAGATAGGGCAAAAGACTACAATAAACATGTTTTTGTAGAGTGAATGGCAGGCTGATAGTAACAGAAATAAACCTCAGCTATTTTGCAAAGGGTATAGAGCAACAGATGGGAAATAACTCTCAGCCCTAGCCTGAATTTTACCCAACATTCTGAATAGTGAAAAAATTTTATACATGATTTTGGTTTCTCTTTTCCAATTAGGTCCTTGTGGAAGTTGTGGTGGTTAATATAAGGGCATCACCTGTTTGTTCACAGCTACCAAAGGCTAAATTACTCCATCCAATCAGTTATTCGGCCATATATATGCACCCCAAATTTTCCATTTATCTCAATGGTTTTTTTCTTTCCTTTTAAGAGTGAAAAAAAGCCTGACCCCCAAAAAACCCTTTTCTAACAAATATAAATCCAAAGTTCCATAGGCCTCATATTGATCATAATTATTATGATAATGTTTAATCACAGAGCTCTTTTTTGGTTAGGACAAGTAATCAAAATGCAAACCTGTAGAAGCAGATATATATATATATATATATATATATATATATATATAACATGTGAAGACACTGACATCTATTGGACAACATTTTTTAAAGTTACTTCAGCAGGCTAATTTTAATTCATAATTTTCTTTTCTTTTTTTTAATTGCATGAGATCATTGGTATAGAGAATTCCCAGAGAAGAAAACTGTACTTATCCTCCATCATCCCTATTTTCCTCAATACCAATGGACAAGTGTTCTGCAATTTCTTATCTTAAAGAAATTTTCTTGTGGTACTATGGAGCAAAGTAACTTGCCAGGTTACACAACTAATATGTGTCATAGACAGGATTTATATCCAGTCTTTCCTGCTTCTGAGGGTGATAGTCTAGCTAGATTTGTTTGTTTTCTTCTTAATCACCCTATTCCAAATTTTTTTTAAAAGGCTATCTAATCCAGTGTTTTCCTTTACTGTTTAAAGATTTCTACTCAAAAAAAGAAATCATTTTTACTCATCGGCTCTCTGGATATCCCAACAAAGAGCATTAGACAAAGAAAAAAAAAAAGACCGCAATAGATCCCATCCCCATTTTAATGGTACATCTTCCTTTGTTTTTAAAGGAGCCAACTCTGGGCATTTGCCCTTTCCTCTCCCAACCTATTTATGCTGAACCATGACTATTACCTATTTCCGACAAAAAGAAAAAGCAGCACAAATGTATTATTATAGAGGTGAGTTGTTCTTTCCTGACTAACAGAATTGTGGATGTTTCTTTTCTAATATATCAGAAGATTAAAATTATGTTCAAGTACTTCAGTGTGACATAAAAGAACAAAAAAAAATCTAATACCTTTAAGTGTGAACGGATTAAAACAAAATAAGAGTAATGGATTGGCCATAATCTCTAGCTCATAAGAAAGAAACCTAAAAAATAAAGACATACACGCATACACACACACACACACACACACACATATATATATATATATATATATATATATATATATATATATATATATATATATATATATATACACACACACATATGTGTATTTATACATAAAAATAATAAAAATGGGGGCTGGAACTAAACTGACTATGCATGCATCAGGTGAATTCAAAAAAGGAATTGCACTGTTGCAAATCAGAAACAAAAATTCACAATGTAGGGATTAAACAAGAAAATTACATTAAGTTGAAAGGATACAGAAAATTGTTAATATTAAACTCATGTTTGACAAATGCCAATGCAAGTTAAGGGAATAAGGGAATAACTGAATTATAAGACATAAATAAGAACACAATCATAGGAGACTTTAATGTCTTTCTCATATTAAACAAAAAGAAAAGAGAAACCAAAGGTAAATACACAACTAAACGAAATCTTGAAGAAAATAGAGCTAAAGGACTGACGGAATCTTCTAAATGAAACTCTTTAAGGAACATTTGTATTTTTCCATACTACAGGGCACTTTTACAAAAACTATTAAGGTATAGTGACATTGCAAAAAACTAAAAAGGCAATAGATTTAAATAGGACATTATTTATTGACTTAACACAAAAATAGGAATTAATTCAGAGAATAGAAAGGACACAGATACAAATGGATTGAATAATTAAATACTAAATCTTTAGTCAAAATACAAATAGAATTTATAATTATGTGAGAGAAAACTATAATGATAAACAATATAGTAAGATTTCAGGGATGCAGCTAAAGCACTCCTACTGGGAAATATTATATTGCCAAAAAACATACATTAACAAACTAGGAAAAAGAAAGGATTAACTTCCTGAGTATCCATTTTTAAACATCAGAAACACAATAAGTAAACAAACACAAAATATGCTAAAGGACTTCAAAAGAAACTAAAAAACAATGATGAACCTTCAACCAATGTGATTAAAAAAGCAAAAACACAAATGAAAATTGCAAGTAAAGAAAGTTAAATCTGAAAAAATCCAAGAAATTATGAAATTATGTGAACCTATTGCACAACGTTTTGCTGTTTAGTTTTGTCTCTGTTACCCATTTAGTGTTTTCTTGGCAAAGATACTGAAAAGGGATTTGGCACTTACTTCAGCAGCTCATTTTACAGATAGGGAAACTGAGGGAAATGGAATTAAGTGATCTGCCCAGAGTCAGAGCACAAATTTCTGGGGCCATACTTGAACTCAGAGAGATAATCCTGACTACAGGTCCAGCACTCTATCACACAACCTAGCTGCCTCACTGCACAATTATATGATAATAAAGTTGAGAAGAAATAGAGGAATACATGCAAAAATACAAAATACATAAACTAAAAGAAAGACCAAATAGACATCTTAAATTACATAATGTACAACAAGAATACACAACTACCTATAATGGAATTTATTAACAATGGGGTCCAAAAAACTAATTGCCCCAATGGAGTTACAGGAGAACTGACAAAGCTTTTAAAACAATTAGTAGAAACACTAAACAAATTATTCTCAAAATTGAGCAATGAAAGTACTCTACCAAATGCTTTTCTAAAAAAGAATGTACTCCTAACAAAAAGAATAAAGTAAAGAACTAACAACTGCTGTCATTAATGAATGTTGATTTAAAAATTTTTAAATACCATACTGTAAAAGTATAGAAATCTATCCACGAAGTCAATCAGTATGACCAAGTTTGATTTTTATCAGGGATGCCTGGATGGCTGGACCATGTACTGGACCACAATAAAAATAAAAATATATGAAACAACATAACTATCTGAACAGAAGGACCTTTGACAAAGTACAATACTCAATTATGCTAAAAACACTGCAAAGTATAAATATGAAGTGATCTTTTAATATCATAAAAATTATCTAAAACCAACAGCAAGTATCATATAGAGCAAGTTTCCCAGTAAATACTGGACCAAAACGAGGAGGCTTGTTTTCTCCCATTATTTGATATAATTCTGGACATGCTAGTAATAGCAAGAAAAAGAAAAAATGCAAGTGTAAAGACAGTAAAAAAAAGAAATTAAACTATCCCTATTTGCTGATGATATAGGTTTACTCTAAAAATTTTAAAAGATACTAATTGAGAGTGTAGCTTCTGTAAAGTTGCAAGCTATACAAAATAAACCCACAAAAGTCATACCCTCATTCAAAACAACTACAAATTATCTGGGATGGGAAGGTATCCATCTATCAAAAAGTACTCCTTGAAGAAATGAATAACTGAAACATGAAGAGGTTAATCAGTGTTCATGGCTGAGCCACACCAACACCAAAGTGATTACACTATGAAAGTTAATAAAATTAACTGTAAACATTTATCTGAAGGATCAAAAACTCTAGAATATCAAGGGAAACAGTCGAAAAGGTTGTAATGAAGGGAGAATAACACTTTCAGACCCTCACGATAGTAAAGAAGATTTATAAAAACCATTTTGGACTTGCTAAAAAGAGTAGATCAGTGAAATTGCCTAGACAAGGGAGATTAAGAAATAAACCCGGTATTCAATCTAAGGGATACTTCTCTGGGAGTGGAAAAAAGGACAAAGAGATTTAATAAAAGTAAATGCTGCTGAGAAAACAAAAGTAGTAGTCTGATAGAAATTAGTCTTAGATGAACATCTTAAGTACTATTCAGCAAATTTAAATGGATATATGACCTGAATAAAATTCATACTATTAAAAATAAGACAATTGAAGTGGATCATAGAGTTTTGATAGAGATATCACTTTTCATAGGAGATGTATTCTTAGCAAAATAAGGAACAAAGGCCACAACAAAAGACAATTCAGATAATTTTGATTGCATGAAATTGAAATGCATCCACGCTAACAAAATACATATAGGATGAGAGTAATGGCTAAACAAATTATGTGTATGTGAAAATTATTAATGTGCTATATAGAAACAATGAATGTGTTAAAGAGAAACATGGGAGGACTTACAGGAATTAGTGCAAAGTGAAGTAAGCAGAGTCAAGAAAAAAATAACACAAATATAAAAAAATCAATACTAAATGTTGGAAAATTGCCAAGAACCAAGAAAAGATGAGTTCATTCTTCTTCCCACTTATCTGAAGGGGTAGGAGGTTCATAGACACTGAAAACTATATGTTTTACAATTTTTCAGTGTATTCATTGGTTTTGCTAATTGTTTTCCCTTCTTTTTAAAAAAATTATAAAGGATGGCTTGAAGAATAGAAAAGGAAAAGGATACAGAACAAATTTAAAAACAAAAATTATTTAAAAATTAAAGTAGAAGGGGCGGAGCCAAGATGGCGGCTGTTAAGCACGGACTAGAGTGAGCTCCGTACCCGAGTCCCTCCAAAAACCTATAAAAATGGCTCTGAACCAATTCTAGAATGGCAGAACCCACAGAACAGCAGAGGGAAGCAGGGCTCCAGCCAAGGACAGCCTGGATGGTCTCTGGGTGAGGTCTATTCCACACGGAGCTGGGAGCTGGGAACGGAGTGGAGCAGAGCCCAGCCTGAGCGGCGTGGACGATCCAGACCAGAAGCCGGGCGGAGGGGGCCCTAGCGCCCTGAATATGTGAGCTGCGGCAGTTACCAGATCCCTCGACCCACAAACACCAAAGACTGCGGAGAAGGTTAGTGGGAAAAGCTGCAGGAGTGGAAGGAGTTCGCGGTTCGGCTTCCAGTCCCGGGGGCAGCGGAGGTGGGGCAGCTACAGCTGTTGTTACTTCCGGCTCCAGGCCCACCTGGTGGGAGGAATTAAGTGGTGGATCAGAGCAGGAGTGCAACAGCCTGCTGAAGATCTAAGCCCAGTCTGGACTGGGGGTCCTTGGGGAAGGAGGAGTGCGGCTCTGACAGAACTGGCACCTCCCCCCCAAACGTAGAACATAGAACTCGTTAGTCTACAAGCAGTCATACCCCACTGAAAAACTCAAGGGTCAAGTTAGTTGGTTGGGAATATGGCCAGGCAGCGAAAACGCACCCAGATTCAGTCTCACACTTTGGATTCTTTCTTTGGTGACAAAGAAGACCAAAACGTACAGCCTAAAGAAGACAACAAAGTCATAGAGCCTACAACCAAAGCCTCCAAGAAAAACATGAACTGGCCCCAGGACATAGAAGAACTCAAAAAGGATTTGGAAAAGCAAGTTAGAGAAGTAGAGGAAAAATTGGGAAGAGAAATGAGAACGATGCGAGAAAACCATGAAAAACAGGTCAATGACTTGCTAAAGGAGACCCAAAAAAATACTGAAAAATACACTGAAGAAAACAACACCTTACAAAATAGACTAACTCAAATGGCAAAAGAGCTCCAAAAAGCCAATGAGGAGAAGAATGCCTTGAAAGGCAGAATTAGCCAAATGGAAAAGGAGGTCCAAAAGACCACTGAAGAAAATACTACTTTAAAAATTAGATTGGAGCAAGTGGAAGCTAGTGACTTTATGAGAAATCAGGATATTATAAAACAGAACCAGAGGAATGAAAAAATGGAAGACAATGTGAAATATCTCCTTGGAAAAACCACTGACCTGGAAAACAGATCCAGGAGAGATAATTTAAAAATTATTGGACTACCTGAAAGCCATGATCAAAAAAAGAGCCTATATAGGAATACAAGCCATTCCCCAATTGAGAAATGGTCAAAGGATATGAACAGGCAGTTTTCAGAGGAAGAAATTAAAGCTATCTACAGGCATATGGAAAAATGCTCTGGATCGCTGCTAATTAGAGAAATGCAAATCAAAACAACTCTTAGATACCACATCTCTCCTGTCAGATTGGCTAAAATAACAAATCAGGAGAATGATAAATGCTGGAAAGGATGTGGGGAAATTGGAACATTGTTGCATTGCTGGTGGAGTTGTGAGCTGATCCAGCCATTTTGGAGGGCGGTTTGGAACTATGCCCAAAGGGCTATAGAAATGTTCATACCCTTTGACCCAGCAATACCACTTCTAGGGTTGTATCCCAAAGAAATCACGCAAGCGGGAAAAGGACCCATATGTACAAGAATATTTATAGCGGCTCTCTTTGTGGTAGCCAAGAATTGGAAATCAAAGGGATGCCCATCAATTGGGGAATGGCTGAACAAACTGTGGTACATGAAGGTAATGGAATACTATTGTGCCATAAGAAATGGGGATGATGCAGACTTCATAACAACCTGGAAAAACCTACACAACATAACGCTGAGTGAGCGGAGCAGAGCCAGGAGAACGTTGTGCACAGCCACAGATATATGGATTCCGTGAGGACCAACCCTGACAAACTGCGCTTTTCTCAGCAACCTAAGGGGCAAGGACAACTCCAGGGGACTCACGATGGAGAATGCTATCTTCATCGAGACAAAGAACTGCGAAGTTTGAATACAGACTGAGGCACACTACATGCTTGCCTTTTCTGCTTCTCTTCTGTTTTTGTTTTTGGGGTTTTGTTTTTTTTTTTGGTTCTGTTTCTTCTTTCTCATGATTCATTCCATTGGTCAAAATTCTTCTCCACGACTTGACTAGTGCATAAATTAATTCAATGCGAAGTTATACATGACAGTTATATGAGACTTCATGCCGTCTTGGGGAGGGAGGGGGGAGGGAGGGGAGAAAAACTGGAACTCAAAACTATATAGAACCGTGTGTGGTAAACTAAAAATAAATAAAGAAATTTATTAAAAAAAAAATAAAATAAAGATGCCCAGTATTACCCAGATCGGTAATAACTTGGAAAAAAAAAAAAGAGCCTAGATACCATCTTTCAGGAAATTATCAAGGAGAACTGCCCTGATATTCTAGAGCCACAGGGCAAAATAGAAATTGAAAGAATCCATCGATCGCCTCCTCAAATAGATCCCAAAAAGAAATCTCCTAGGAATATTGTTGCCAAATTCCAGAGCTCCCAGATCAAGGAGAAAATACTGCAAGCAGCCAGAAAGAAACAATTTGAGTATTGTGGAAACCCAATCAGAATAACCCAAGATCTGGCAGCTTCTACATTAAGAGATCGAAGGGCTTGGAATGTGATATTCCGGAGGTCAATGGAGCTAGGATTAAAACCTAGAATCACCTACCCAGCAAAACTGAGTATCATGTTCCAAGGCAAAATATGGAGTTTCAATAAAATAGAGGACTTTCAAGCTTTCTCAGTGAAAAGACCAGAACTGAATAGAAAATTTGACTTTCAAACACAAGAATCAAGAGAAGCATGAAAAGGTAATCAAGAAACGGAAATTGCAAGGGACTTACTGAAGTTGAATTGTTTTGTTTACATTCCTACATGGAAAGATGATGAGTATGATTCATGAGACCTCAGTATTAGGGTAGTTGAAGGGAATATGCATATATGTATATATATATGTATATGTATATATATATATATGTTTATATATATAAGTGAATGTGTATGTATGTATATATCTATGTGTATATGTATGTATGTATATGTATGTGTATATATATGTGTTTATGTATATGTATATATATATATATATGTAAAAGAGAGAGAGCAGACACAGGGTGAGTTGAGGATGAAGGGAAGATAGCTAAAAGAAATAAAATGAAATTAAGGGATGAGAGAGTAACATACTGAGAGAGGGAGATAGGGAGAGATAGAATGGGGTGGATTATCTCGCATAAAGGTGGCAAGAGGAAGCAGTTCTATGGGAGGAGGGGAGAGGGCAGGTGAGGGGGGAATGAGTGAACCTTGCTCTCATCAGATTTGGCCTGAGGGGGAATACCATACATACTCAGTTGGGTATCTTACCCCACAGGAAAGAAGAGGGAGGAAGATAAAAAAATAAAATAAAAGGCAGGGGGATGATGGAGTGGAGGGCAGATGGGGGTGGAGGTAATCAAAACAAACACTTTGGAAAGGGGACAGGGTAAAGGGAGAAAATTCAATAAAGCGGGATGGGTTGGGAAGGAGCAAAATGTAGTTAGCCTTTCACAACATGAGTATTGTGGAAGGGTTATACATAATAATACATGTGTGGCCTAGGTTGAATTGCTCAACTTCTTAGGGAGGGTGGGTGGAAAGGGAAGAGGGAAGGGAATTTGGAACTCAAAGTTTTAAAATCAGATGTTCAAAAACAAAAAAAGTTTTTGTATGCAACTAAAAAATAAGATACACAGGCAATGGGGCGTAGAAATTTATCTTGCCCTACAAGAAAGGAAGGGAAAAGGGGATGAGAGGGGAGGGTGGTAATAGAGGGGAGGGCTGACTGGGGAACAGGGCAACCAGAATATAAGCCATCTTGGAGTGGGGGGGGAGGGCAGAAATGGGGAGAAAATTTGTAATTCAAACTGTTGTGAAAATCAATGCTGAAAACCAAATATGTTAAATAAATAAATTGCATTTAAAAAAAAATTAAAGTATTTAAAACCTTTAAGAATGGATTAAAAGTGACTCTAGAACAGAATAGATCTCAGTACTCTTTAAGGAAAACTGATTAGATCTTTTACTATAGTGAGGTAAAGGACTTAAGACCAAAAATCTGTTTAAATATTATTTTGTCCCTGTGTACCTTAAAGAGAGAATAGGGATTAAAACGGTATCTAAGTTGGTTTCCAAAATAGTAAGCCTGGGATGGCAGGATTGGACCCAGTTCTAAACAGCTTGAAATGCCTCATAAAGAATCTTATGTTTGATTCTAGAGGTATTGGGTGCCACTATAGTTTTTTGAGCAGCCTAGGTATGTTGAGGGAGAAATGAACCCAGGGATGTCGAAATCCCAAACCAAGGCCACCTGGAATGAACTCGCGGGCCCAAGTATTCTTTAAGTCAAGGAGGCAAAGATTTATTATGCTTTATGTAAATAAAGAGGGCAAGAGTTCTAAGGGAACCTGCAACCATACAGGGCTACAAGATTTAGGGATGAAACCTGTCAATTGGGTGTGTTGGGGTGGGATTAGGGAGTGGTTTATCTACTGTGCAGGTATCTTACCCAGAGGTCACTGGGAAATAGCCCACAGGGGGGCTACCCGGGGTTGTGGTTTTGCCTGTGAAATATCACTAAGTCACCAAAATTTCCCAGCTGACTGGGAATATCCAGGTGGATTCCATCACGTGTCTTGTTAGACAAGATTAATTGTAAGGGAGTATACATTTGACTATGTCTAGGATACATGTTAGATTCAGTGTATGGTCAGTTATCAGCATCCTGAATCCATCTATAATTGGGCATAGCTGCTTATTGAGGAAGAAGCAGAGATAATTTTGGGGCACACTGCCATTTAACTAGAGAGGGGCTGCCTGGGAAAGAATATGTTTTGGGAACTAAATGTGTTCTGGAATTGGAATTCTGCCACAGGCACAGGCACCCAAGCAGAGGCTGTTAGAATTAGGGTCCAAGCACAAGCACCCCATCAGGTACATGGTGAGACCCCAGTCCTTTGGTAGCTTTGTCAAGTATGGATTAAAATGTAAGGCGATCAGAAGCAGGAGAATTTATTAATATTCTATTGCAATACTACAGGTAAAAATGATCCTAGTCTTAATTAAGGAGACTATCGAATAATGTAGAGAGGAGGGGATGGATGACAAGTAGAGTTAGCAAGATGTGGCAACTGAGTATGTGAGGTGAAGATAAGGAAGGAATTGACTATGACATAAGGTTCTAAATATGATTTAAGGTTCTAATGCCAGTTAACTGCTGTTACCATTCTTAGAAACAGAAAAATTCAGTAGAAAAGTAAGTTTTAGCAGAAAATAATAAGTTCTATTTTGAAAACACTGAACATAGAGAAACAAGATCCACTGGGTTATATCTGAAATACAGAACTGTTAGAGAGCAAATAAAATTTCACAAAGGAGGGTGCAATGACAAGTGAAGAAAATATCAGTTTCCCTTCAAGGTATGAATTCACTTCCTGAGATCATTTCTTGCACAGCTCCAGCCAAAGGAAAATCAGAGTAAGTTTACTTTTATGACCCAGCTTATTCTCGTTGTAATCAAGATTCTTTTGCTGGCTCAAATGTGATAAACCACTTATTTTGAAAATCAATATTTACAGCATAGCACATCTACTAAGTGCAAAAGCACAATCCTTTATTTACCACCTAAGAACATGTGGCTATGATCCAGAAACTAACCCTGTAGCATTGTAATGAAAACAACAATAGCTTCCTTTTGGTCCATCTCACTCCTTTTCTTTTTCAATTCCCTTTTCACTGTGCTGTCACGTCCTCTCAGTTTCCCCAATTCTAGTTGCCTTTTTGCAAGCCCAGCTTAGTGGGCAATAGAGTAATAGGAAATAGGGTAGTAGTGGAGAAATTCTCACACCAGAGTAGAGACAGTGTGATTCTGCTATTTTAAGGGAATTAGTATCTATGTTCAGCTTGCTATTTTATTGGTGAATATGAACTGTGACATATGTCTAATATAAAAACAGAACATATACAACGAAAATATACTGGATTAAGATGAAAATTCCGCATTAAATGCTGACTATGTCGATATACATAACAGCCCTTCTAATCCTCCCATGCCAGTGGGCAACGAGGCCAAAAACACTCATTATCATACAAAACTGGGTTTTGCCACAACCTGAAGGACCTGCGACCTGAAGGAAATTTTATTTGTATAAATAAAAATGGAAGGAAAACCAACTTTAAAATGCTCTTCTAATTAAATTACCCTCAGGGATATTAAGTTACAGGTTCCAAAGAAAAGATTTTTCATAGGTATTGTGATAAAAATTCCTAAAGAGTTTAAAGGTATGCGCAACCAGAGAAGCTTAAATTTATTCAACTCTAGTCTTTTGAATAGGAATACTTGGAAGTCTTCTATTCCATTGAGGTTCCATTGTTTAGCCTATCAATTATATTCAGTGTGACAGGATAAACTATCCTTGCGTGTAAAGCTTTAACCTTTGGAAAAAATATTGTAAGATTTTTCTCTCCTTTGTAGTACAGTATTAGCTCCCTTATTCTAGCTGTTATTCCTTGCTATTTTTCTTTCCAAGTGCTTCTAGTTTTTCCCCTTGGGCCTAGAAACACTGGATTTGAGCTATGACATGGCAGAGGATTTTCATTTTGGAGTTTCGTTCACAACATGATCACTGGATTATTTCTATTTTCATTTTGCCCTCAGGTACTAATGAATCTTTTCATGTTTGTGTGTCTTTTCGAGTCCAGTGATTCCTAAAAGTTTGTGTCTCCTTGACCTGTATTCCAGGTCAACTGTATTTAATAAGTCTTTTTTTTCCAATCTTCTGATTTTGTACTGATATTTCTTACAATCATATAAAGTATCAGAATTTTGTTTGGCCATTCTAGTTTTCAGGGAGTCCATTAGTTGGGTAATGGGTAGAATGTGCTCTAAAGTATTAATTTTCCTTCTATTTCTTTCTTGCCTAGTTCTCATTCTATTTAGAATTACATTTTCTCTTCTTGCCTCAAATTTTTCCGGGTATTTGTTCCTAGGGGTAAAGCCATTGTTTCCTCAGATTTTACTTGGACTTCTAATTTAACTGTTTTAACCTTTGGGGTTCTTCCTCAATTCATAGTGTTTCTTCATAATCAGTGTTTTCTTATTGTTATTCATCTCAATTTTAGACTGGGACTTCAAAATCTTGAACGGGTACACAGGTTCTGCTTCATCTTCCTCATTGTGTTTGAAATTAAGACTGTCTTCTCCAAGCATCTTTACTTTTTGGCTCAGTTTCCTGGTGACTTTTAGCCTCAGCCCTGACCCTATCTCCTATTTTTATACAGACTCAAACATGGAGTTGGCTCCCCATTTCATGCTGTGATCCTAAATAAACACAGCTAGATATTACTCACAGCACTGTGTGAAAAATATTATACCATTTTACATCATTTTTAATTTCAACCAGACCCAGAGCCTGAATTAATGAGTAACTGCAAGAAGATCCAGGACCTGGGCTTCTTTGTTCTCTAGAGTTTGCTCAGGAAATACCCTTACCACTGTCAACAAGTCCAGATCAGACTGACCCAAGGACATTCTTACCCCTGTTAGCCATTAAAGGATGAGACCCTAACCACAAGAGAGACTACCTCACTTAATATTAACTGACCTTTGTCAACATTCTTTACAGCTCTATTCCATTAAGGAAAATCCTCTTCTTGTATCATGGTTAAACATACATGGGGGTCATGAAGGTGAGGTAACCCAGGCTTGCTGGGTCTGCTAAAATAACATATATGAGTTTTCTCATTGCTTTGTTCCGCGAGCCAGAGCTCATGCTCTGACTCCTTGTACGTATAAGTAAGCTAGCTTAGCTATGCTTTAAGGGAAAATAATAAACAACATGGATTTTTCTGTCGCCTAGCTTCTTTGCTTCCTTCAACCAAACTTTCAGGTTTAACAACTGGTAGCATGCTTCATATAAGATAACAAGGACTTTCCTTTCAAAGCACACCCTCAGTTATTTGGATACTGGCCTCGCCTTGCCTCCAACTGATCTACCTTTTGTCTGCTCAGAGTCACCACAGGTCTTTATTCAAATGATGCTTACAGTCATTTCTCATTACTTTTCTTTATCACTGTTCCTTCTAGTGCACGGAGGGCTTTATTAGAGTAAGGAAATATGGACTTGTCCATGTCTTTTCCTTCATGCCAGAAGGCATGACAAACATTTACTTAGCTCTCCCCTAATTAATCCGTTAACAAGCATTAATTAAGTTCCTATTATGTGCCAGACAATGAGGATACAAAGAAAAAACCTTATCAACAGAGGTAACATGTACATACATATGTAATTAGTAGAGAATAAATACTACAGGGTACTTTCAGGAGGGAAGGACTAGGAGGTAGAGGAATGAGGAAAGGCCTCATGTAGGGAGTGTAACCTCACCTGTACTTTGAAGAAACTAATGATTCCATGAGTTGTGGGGTGAGGAGGGGCCACCCCATGCAAAGGAAAGGAAGGAAAAAGAGCAGCAAACACCCCATTAAATGGTAAGTGGAGCAGGCATGAGCAATGGTCCATGCAGAAAGAAGATGATGGGAGATAAGAGAGATGCATGAGAGGAACACCAGGAAAGTCAATTTCTCTGGACCAGTACATGAAGAGAAGTAATAATAAGCCTGGAAAGGTGGGTGGTAATGGCTTTAAATGCCAAACAGAAGAGATATTTCACCACAGTTCTAACAATGAAATCACTGGAATTTATCCAAAGGGGAGAGATATGGTTCTGTTCTTTAGGAATGTCACCTTGGCAGCTTTGTGGAGGATGTACGGGAGAAGGGAGACTTGCTGAAAGGGGACCAAAAGGTTTACATTCCAAATGAAAGGAGATGAGAACCTGAATATAATATGTAAAAGATATTATGGAGATCTATTTGAACTAAAAGAATGTTGCTATGGTCAACGGAAACAGTAAACTTACTAATAGGCCAGGGGGTAGTGGGGGGAGTAAACAATGATTTCTGTTTTAGGCATACTGCACTGAAGATGCCTACATAATATACTAGTTTGAAATTCCAGAGCTCATTTGGGAGATCAGAGCAAGAATCATAGTCTGTAGAATCATCTACATAGAAATGAGCAATGAACCTTAAGAGCTGATTAAATCACCGAAAGGAAGCATGAAGTGAATGATGAGAGCCAATGATCCCTAGCACACTAAGGTATACCCACTTTGGGTGCTTAATACAGAGGGTGATCCAAAGGAAACCAAGGAGGCAGAGTAAGGCAGGATAAAATACAGGAGAGCAATATCATAAAAAATGGAAACTAAGTATTCAGGAGAGGATAGACAGCCAGGTCAAGTGCTGCAGATGTCAAGAAACTTAAGAATTAAGAGGAGCCATAAGAATCAAGAAAAGGTTATCAAATTTAACAAATAAGATAATTAATATGTTTGGAAAGAGTAATATATACAAACCCCTACCTATGTTCAGAAAAGAGGCACTAGATGAGTAACACCTTTATTGACTTTAAGGAGTTTATAGTGAAGTGAAATAAGAGGTTCACAGATGATTCCCATAAGCAATTTAAGAATGCAATCAAAACTTAAAAATTAACAAAATCATTACAAAGCCCTTAGAATTGCATGTTCAAAAAGGTTTTTTAAATAGAGAAAGTAAAAATGAAACATAACATCCCCTTTATAAAAATGACTCAGTTGGAGGGACAAAAGGAGGTACACTGTATCAGAGCACCCCTGATCCAGTGATTTCTTCCCAAGTCAAGTGATAGAACTACAGAAAGGGCAAACAACAGAAACAGCAAGGCACTAAAAGTCTTCAAAGTACACATGTTGTTCCCACACCGTTCACTTCTTTATAAGATATTTAGAAATCTTGTCATCAAAACTGATATAATTACAAGGCAACTAGCCAATAGCTAGCAAAGGTTCTGCTACATTCATCACTCAGGAGTATGATGTCTTTAAATAAGGAAGGAAGCCAGCTCCAGCCATTGGAGTGGAGCTACGAAAAAAAGAAACCACTAAAAACTGACTGATCAGTCAATCCTGAGAAAAAGACAAGTGCCATTTGGAAAGGCGCAAGTGATGTCTGCCTTTCTCTTCAACACATTGAAAGGGAGTTGAGTTCAGATCCCAAATACAGTGTAGCAGAGTGAGGTATCACTAGGGGTCTAGGTTTGTTAATATAACCAATACTAGAAAAGATGGCAGGAGACAAAAAATATGTTTTTCTTTGTGAAAGGAAGGGCAGGGACTACTAGGTGGGACAGTGAGTAGAGCACTGGCCCTGGAGTCAGGAGTCAGAGTTCAAACAGGCCTCAGACACTTATTAGCTGTGTGACCTTGTTGAAGTCACTTAAATCCCAATCGCACTGCCTTCCCCATCAAAAAAAAGTAAGCACTGGTAAGAGTTTAATCTGAGAAAAGGGGATATGTTTTGTTTTAGTTCTGGCAGAGTCTTGAATTTCTCCTAATGAATCACAATCTGGAGAAGATTGTGAAGCAGGTCTCCAAGGTGAATTCTGTGCATGTTATATCAGTGAGTAAGGAAAGTTGGCAAGACTTTAGTCATTACTTATGAAACCACCATCTTTTAATTACAAAAAATTCATCATGTGTCCCATGGACCTTCTGAGAATTGTTGAGTTAATATTTGTAAAAATTGCTTTAAAATTCTTAGGGGAAAAGATCACTGTACGATGATTTCACTCAAAGAAACCAAAATTATCTTTAACAAGCTATAGTCAAGGACACAAACTATACTTTTTAATTTCCAATTTTATTTAAAAGCAGTAATTTATATTATTCGGGCAGATGGAATTGATATAAACTCTGGTCATAGGAGCCTTGAGTTTTTTCACATTAAAAATCAAGTACTTGATGTTACAAGACAGATACTTTTTCGAATTCTCTTCCCTTTTTCCTAACCTTAATTATGATGCATATTTCTTTTTTAAATTAGTTTAATGAATGTAAATATTTTAGCACATAGAGAACTTAATTTTTAGCATTTGATGTTAGTGACATGCAATGAAAGCCTACTAGAGTGTTTCCTGCTTTCTTCCCTCTAACTATTAGAAAACAATATCAGGACAATTCTTCAGTTTGATGTCTTTTGTGCCATCGAAGTGGAAAATATCAAAGTGGAAAATATTATCAGTAATTTAATCAGTTTCATGGTGTGAAATTCTCTTAATACCATTGCCTAAACCTTTTCAAAGACAAAAGTCCAGAGAGGAATTCTATTCCACTTATAGGTGATTTTAGGGTGATGGTTATCCAAAAGTAAGAGTCAGAACTCCCTTTCGCTATGCGGTGTGCGAATTAAGGTAAATGATCAGACTAAGAGAAGGAAGAAGACTTTGAATAAGTCTCTTTATAGAATAATCACTCTGATTCACCTTCCCTAGGGCTGAAAGAAGAAATGATTCAGGAGGAAATGAATAGTTTTAAGAACCTGATTCTACAGTGTGTCCCCAAAGTTAAGTGATTAGTAAATCAAGACTATTGTTTGGGCTTTATCCCTCAATTTTATCTTGATTATGTAATTAGTCTTTGTTCTTAATCATTTTAATTGTAAATTGGATTTCTGCCCCTTAGGATGATCTCTCTTAGCCAAGATGCTCAGAATTGAAACTTCATCTCAGGCAGGCGTCTCTGAATTTGAATCACTAAGCCTAGGAAATATAGAAATTTAGAGGAAAAAGTAGAAAAGAAACTACTTATATAGAGCTCTTACACATCAGCAGAGAAGCAAAAAGCAGGACCAGTAAACTCTTTAAGAGGACAGAAGATTATTCCCCAGATAAGAAAACAGTTGTCTTTAGTCTAACTAAACTAAAACTGCATCCACTGCAGTCATTTCCTTTGCAAGTTATAATAAGGTATAGTGCTTGATTACTATGTTGTTGTACCAGAAGCGAGCGAGACACACCACAGAGTATAAGTTTTAAGTGGAGAATTTATTAGCCGGCGGCCATCGGGGTACGGCACCACAAATCAATGGCAAATGTGTTGGGGTGATGGCTTGGCTTATATAGGATATGGGGGTACAGAGTAGGGGGGAAGAGGAACAAAGGTCCTGGCTGATCAAAAGATTCAGTCAGGTTATCATACTAGTGGGATAATCTCATTTACATTCCTTGGTGGAGTCACAGAGTCCCAGGGATATCTCCCAGGAAGGGTCTATCAAGTTATCTCTCAGTGGGATGGTCCTATCTATTGACATTCCAGGAAGGAGTCACCGGATCCTAGGGGGCGTCAGTAGCTAGGGGTTACTCAGGGGTTCCTAATTTCCCTTGTATTACAATGTGAAACCCTATCTGCTAGAACCTTTAAGTCTCAGTAGGTAAACACTTAAGATAGGGGAACTAAATTGCAGTATATTTTACAAAAAGTCAGATGTGGACTTGGCAATGTGCCAGGATAACACTTCTGAAGAAAATGTGATATCTGGATGGTAACAGCTGGAATAAGACAAACAGAAATATTAAACTAAGTATCCCCACCTTCAAAATTTACGTTCAAAAATACTTCCCCCCCCCAAACTCCTTTGCAGAAGTGGGACATCAGTGTAGAGTAATGCATATAATGTAATGGTTTTTTGTGGGAACAGGAAGAACATATACAATTAGAAATATAGATGATGTCAAAAGAAAACATAATAAAAAAAGTTCACTTTCTTCTTTTAAGTAATATTCAGTCATTCATCATGGTAAGTTATTCATGCTCACATCTGGAGACCTAGACTCTATCTTTAAAACATTAACTCCTCTGAAGTCTAAAAAATTCAGGAAAAAAAGGAAAACAAAAAATAAAAAGCACTAAACCTCAGACAAGAAGACCAAGCTGTACCTTGTAGGTTTAAAAAGCCTCCCAGGTGAATTCCTTTAGAATAACATGTGTAAAGTGTTACATCTTGGATTCTCTCCACCCATTCTTATGTCACATTGATAGTCGCTAGGATCAGGGTAAGCACGGGGTTGGGGGAGAGCATGGAAATGATGACAACTTACCACAAGCTACATGGTTAACAAAACCAGAACATGTGTTACAAGAAAAATAAATCAAAGAGCATTTATCAATTGAGAGGCAGCTCTTTTATCCTTGATATAAAAGAAAAAAAAACTTGTACTGATATGACAATATATGTACATAAAAACCATATATATAAAACCCTCCTAAAGGTGAAATTCTAGATCCCATATTCAATACTCTTCGGATTCAAGTGATTTTTTATAAAATATAACTAGCCAAGGCATAATAAGTGCTTGTAAGTGGAGAAATTAAGGAAGAGCATAAAGTTGCCCAATAAGGAAGACACTAAGTGGGACATTTATAAATCAACGAGAAGAAACTCAGAGTAAACCTGTCTTAGTGTCTTTTTCTGTAAAACTGCTACATTACAATATGGATTAAGTCACTTTTGGGAAAACACCTGTCCTGCTTTTTCAGGGAAAAGAATGAATGCCAAAACAGGACACTGACATCCTTTGTCAGTGTCACTCTCTTTATCAAAAGAACTCTATTGCTAAAAGGAGGTCATGTGATTACCTTTTAAGCATGGACAAGCATAGATGCTACTGAAGTAACAATAACTAGCATTTAGAGATTTATCTGAATAGCTGAATGCACCTAGAATGTATTTCATATAAGAAAAAACAGAATGGGATGAATCCTTAAAGTACCACTTCTACAACAATGTTTTTTAAACAGCAGCTGTCTGGAAAATAAAATACTCTGTAAACACTATCAGTTTGGTAGTTTTATTCTCATTCTCTCAATCATCTCAAAACCCAGTTTTTTCCCTAACAAACTTCCAAGTCTCAGATCATTCTGAAATATGTGAAATCTAACTGTTACTTTTTAACATCTTAAATCCTCACCATAAACTAGATTGAACAAACTCCATTTGACACCTCCACTGATACTTCTGAGCTATATGACTATGAGAGAAAAGTAAATTCATGTCAACAAACTTCACAGATTTCATATAAACTTTCATTTTTTAATAGGAAAAGGATCTTGAGTAAAAAAATCCTTTTAAAAATATATAATCCTCTTCAGAAGGGAATAAAATGAGCTAATAAAAATTGAGGGAAAACTTCTCTTCAAGCAGTGAAATTATTACATACTAGTAAATGGCACTAAACTAATGAAAATAGAAAAAAAGTACTCCTTTATTAACGAAATTATAATGAAATGTAAAAACATATACTGGGAAATGCAATGAAACTATTTAAACAAGAGCGGTCAGTTTCCTAAGAAAGCGATGGAGATGATTCTCCATTCATTTCCCTATCAAAAGTTCCCTTTCTAGCTACTCACAGGGCCATCATCCCACTTTGTGGCCTTAAGAATTCTATCCAATATTGCTACTGACATGGATTCTTAATTGGTCAGTTTTCTATTAAAAAAATCGGAGAAATAATTTCCAGGTAATTAATCATTTTATTAATCACGCAATGAATAAATAAGAAAAGAGTTAGTGGTACTCTGGAATGCCAAAGACCACTCATGGAACCTGTTCAAGGCTGAAATGCCTTTGGAAGAATGGGTATTCCTAACGGTGGCAATGAATTCTGATTTTTATAAAGGAATGAGAGAATGATTATAGTGAGGTAGACCTATTCTAATGAGGGGCTGGGAGTCTTGACTCTCATTATTTCATTTATTTCCAGACCACCCCCAGCCTTGAGCAATCCACACAAAGACTTTATTCCTACAGTAGAACACAATGGGCAAGAATTCACCTTAAAGTGTTTGTAAGGTTCTGTAGTCTGTAGCTCCAAAATTTCGTCACATCAGCTGCATCCCTTGAGGAAAGAAAAATCCTGGGATGTCCCCAATATTTATTTATTTAATAATTTCTCTAAATCTGTCCATCCATTCCCTTCTCCAATATATCCTCCATATAGCTGTGAATCTGACGTCCCTAAAGCACAGATCTAATAATGTCACTGCCCTCATAGAGAACCTATTATGTCTAAGATTAAAAGCAAAGCCTTTAGAGCCCTTACAATCTAGGTTCAAATTGCCTTTCCAAGCTGACCACACATCACTCATTCCTATGCACCAGTTTTCTTTCAATCAAACTACCTTAATTGCTATTACTCACTCATGGCATCCCACCTTCCATCACCCTGACTTTACAGATCCTGTTCCCTTTGCCTAGAATTCTCTGCTCTCCCTATGGGTGAGGAGGGAATGACTTTTAAAGAGAGAGTTCAGATTCTCCATGGAAGAGACAGCGCTTGTCAGGTAACTAAGAAATAAAAGGATGGAAGGAGGATTCTGGGAAGATGGCAGAGTAGGTCAAAAATTCCCAGTTCTCCAGATTTCCTCCACAAGAGAAAATAGTGCCCAGGGAGGATGTAGAGAAGTAAAAATGCTTAAGAGTTGGGGCAGAAGAGTGGTCCTCCTGAAAAAAAATCAGGAGTGCAGAAGAAAAATCCCAGGACTGAGGTTTGGTCTCTGTGAAGTCTCAACACTTCAGGCTACTTCTGTGGAAACTGCAAGTTTCAAGCCTTGGGACTAGTTGGGTTGGGAGGTAGCCTGGGGCCCCAGCTATAGGAATTTTCACCTCCCAGACAGTGTCAGGAGTGGGACATGTGATGGGGGAAGATTGAGAGAAGCTCTACTAATGAGACACTAGGCACAACTGTGCAAAGTCTAAAGGTCTTCAAAATTCAAAAATAAGCAGGGACAGGACAGGGGAGGATTTTTAGAAGAACGTCTACTCATCAGATCCGAGTTGAAGAGAGTATACATTTAGAAAGGAATAACAGTCTTCTAAATTTATAAAGAAATAAGAGGGTGAGGAATAGGATATGGGAGGTTTTGTAGAAGGATGTCTAGATTAACAGGAAGGGGATAAGAGTGAATAATGTATGTATTTAGAAACCGATAAAAGTCTTCTAAATTCAGAGAGAAACAAGAGGGTAAGGAGAAAAGGTTTGGCAGAGAAGATAAGGGAGGGATGGGGGTGGTGTTAATAAGAGGGCAAGGTCACAGGTAGAAATAAAGTAGACAAGTCAGGAGGGACCAGAAATAATTAACATAAAATACAGATCAGGAGTCAAGTCTACTAGGTGAAAAAAAAATCCGGGTAGTAATCATGATCTTAGACAAAACTGAGAGCTAAAATAGATTTAATCAAAAGAGTAAAGTTGGAAAACTAGATTATATGCCAATCTTATTAATCAATATTGTTTTAAAGACTATCTCAAATGCCTAGACAGTATAAGGTTAGAATATTGCTGTGGTATAGGAAAAGGAGTATGTGGACTTATAAAATATAGAAGGACTCCAACTTATGAATGAAAATGTTCTCTATCCTCAGAGAAACACATCCAACAAGTACATTATGGCCTTACATAGAAGAATGTGTATTTGTTGCTATAGGAGTACAATTATAAATATCTAAGTATATACCTATGTGTATGTAAGTGTATCTATGTATGTGTATATGTATTTATTATTGTGTGTATGTGAATATCCATACTTAATTCTTAGGTTAGGGGAAGTGAAAAAAAATAGAACAGAGTAAAAAGTACACAGCAGAGAACAAAAGAAAACTTACAAGGAAGCAAAGAAAAGATGGACAGCTCTGAACGCAATCTGTAGCATTTATTATATAGGTTTCCTTGAAAGGGAAATTTATTGCGGTATGTTTTGCATTGTCTTTTATGTTCTGTTGTGCATACACAATGCTTTCTTATTCTGTATTTAAGTTTGTAATGTTTCCTTTTTTATTGTGCGTTTCTGTTTAAAATGAACTTAGATTTTATGAAAAAGAAAATAAATTAAAGTTTGTCATCAGGCAAAGAGGTACAAAGAATATGCTGCAGGCATTTCAGTGATAGAGTGGTTCAGTTTGCTCTCTTTAGAAGATAAACATTGAATAAGGAAGATAACATGGAATAAGGCTATAAAGACAATCTGGAGCCTAACTAGGCTAGGAGACATTTATATTTTATCCTATAGGAAAGAATCTGATAAAGATTTCAGGGTAGTGGTCTAACATGTTTATTAATTGATTTTGAAGATTCAATCAACAAGCCATTAAACACCAAGAACTTTGCTAGGTGAAAGGGATACAGAGAATACAGAAAAAAGCACCTATTTCCAAGAAACATATTCTACAAGGGGAATGTTTACTCATTAGTATGCATAAGCATATATGCTATTAAATTACATACAGAATAAACAGGAAGGAATAAATAAGGTGTGGCTCAGTAGATACAAGAAACATTCTACAAGGGGAATGTTCACTCATTAGTATACATAATCATAAATGCGATTAAATTACATACAGAATAAATAGGGTGTGGATCAGTAGATAGGGCTCAAGTCAACAACTACTTTGCCTTAATCCACTTGAGAAGGAAATGGAAATTACTCACGGTATCTTTGCCGAGAAAACCCCATTGACGGTATGTTCCCCGGGGTAACACAGAGTCAGACACGTCTGAACACCACCACAAAATACATATAAAATTCGTAAAAGGTGGTCGGGGGAAAGAGTCACTAGCACTCAGGAGTAATTGTGAATGGTTTCATGTACAGCAATATGTTTGGATTGCATCTTGAAAGAAGAGGGGTATTCTAGGAGACTGAAGAGTTAATGTTTTGCTTTCATGAGATGGCTGTTACAAAGTACAGTAACATAATATGGAATGTCAAGCATTAGGAACTGAACAAAGAAATGCCAATTCAGCTGGATCTAGAGAGCGCAAGAGGAGAATAATGCATGATGAAGCTATAAAGATAAGTTGGGGCCAGGTACATAGGGTATTTAAAAGTTAAAATGGGGTTAATGACCTGAAAGAATACTGAAAGGTATAGGAATGAGAAGAATGGGTTTAGTAAGTTATTCCAATAGAAAAAAGGAAACAGGATGGAATAATATAGAGATAGAATAAGAAGATGTTAGGGTCCATTCAGAGTTTGATATCCAGGAAGTGGAATATTTATGGCTAAAGGTGAACTCCACAGTGAGATCAACCCTGTATGTGTTTGAGGTGGAAAGGAGTAGACAGTGGAACTGAACCTCGAGAACCAGGAGGCTGGGTTATTTAAGGAAGCACCATCCTGAATGCTGAAATCCAATAAAATAAGGGCATGGGCAGAAGTTAGGAAAGAGATAATGAGCCAGGTGCTGAACTCCTAGAGAAAGAAAATTACCTTGGGGCAGGTAGAAAACTCCATAATCTGTATAGGATGAAAGCTTTTTAAAAAAATGAATTTCTTAAAAGAAAATGCTGAATTATGGCAGTAAAGTGCCTAGAAGTGACAAGAGCAAAAAATATTTCATCATGTAAGATACAGTTGAGGAAGATCAGGAGGAAGTAACAGGAGGTCGATGATGAGAATAGTTTACATTCTTCAATTTGTAGTCATCAGGATAGTAGCAGGGGACAGATGACTTGGAGTGGTCACAGTAAGTGAAGTTCTGAAAGTGGTTAAGTTCAACAAAAGAGAATGGGAAAAGCAGAAAAACAAAACAAGAAGAATCTGAGAGGTAAAGTAGACAAAATAAGGAAGTCATGTCAAGGAAAATGAAAGAGAAAACAATAACAGGAAAATTAGGAGCGATGGCCTAACAGTGTCAAATGATAAGGTCTGAGAAGAGTATGAGTTCTGTAAAGGAAAAGCCAAAGAACCTATACTACAGTTCAGGGAGCTAAAGACTGTGAGTAGTAATGCATTCAAGTTAGCAAATGTAGGCTATCCCTTCCTAGAAAACTGACACTCCAATAGGAGAGGAACTGAATGACTGTCTGATGGTCTGATGGAAGAGAGGTCTTTGGGTTTTTTGGTTGGTTTTAGTATAAGACTGAGACAATATGGCACTAGATTTAAAGGGATAAAGACCTTTTGAATTCTACTTCAGACTTCTCAATATCTATACATTCCTAGGCAAGTCACCTAGATTCTAAGGGACTCGGTCTACAAAACAGGTATAGCTATAGCACCTTCTTCCTAGGGTTATTATAAGAAACAGACGATAAATATAAAGCATTTAGAACTGTGTCTGCCACATGGTCAGTGCTATATAAATATTTTTGTTGATGTCATGAAGATCTAATCAGCTAATATATGTAAAGCACTTTGAAATATTAAAGCACTATGCAAATGTTGGCTATTTATAGACATCACAGAAGGACACAGCAGATAGAGAAAATCTAAAGCTAGGAGAGAAACAGTGGCAAGCTCACTAAAAATATGTAAAGGCACATAGTATTAGAACACAAGGGAAAGCATTAGCCTTGAAAAGAGAAAAGCTAGTCTGCCTTCTCAGACAGAAGTAAAGGAAAGAATGAAAAAGCATTTGTGCAAAAATTCAGCGTTGAATGGGATGGATAATTGTGAAGACTTCACAAGGAATGTCTAATGGAGAGGTTTGGGGATTTGATTTGGCTTTGTGATTTTGGAAGGTGAGGACCTGGAACTGTGGGCATGCCCTTCCCCCCCTCTCTCTCAGATGTTAGAAGATAACGAATTTCCTGTGAGCTATTTGTTCTCTGCTCCAGGAAGGGTCTCTCCTCCCCCCACACACACACCATTTCTTCTCCTAGACTTTCAGAGGCCACCCAGGCAGTTGGGTTCTGATAGGGAAAACCTGAATGGACCAGATCAACCTTGGTCCTCTGTAGTTTTTGCACCTAGACTGTAAGCCCACCTCCCAGCCAATGGTGAGAAGGAACAGAGGTGGGTGGGAATCTTTTTCATTAAGACTATAAATTAAGTCAGGTTCCCTTTTACCTCGCCTCCTCCATTATGGAGGTGTGCCCGAATCTTGCAAGGTTTGTAGAATAAATTTACTTTCTAGATCTAAGTCCTATGAGATACCTAGTTGCATGCCATACAGTTTCTCAGGTTTCTCCCAGTGTGTTAGGCATACAAATAGACACGATAATAAAAGCTATGTGAATATCTCCAGTGCCTCTCCTATAATACCACCCTAGAGTATGTTAGAGATGAAATGGAAATGTGGAACAGGAACTCATCTATGTTGAGATGAGCAAAGAATTGTGAAGAACTAATAGCATATAATTTATGAATCCCCATCTTGGTGTTAATATGGAGACCAAGACAGAGCTCTAATTAAGAAATATCTCTCCAAGATGTCTGGCTAGTCTGAAGTTCCACTGCTCCAAGGACTTAGGCATAAACCTAATTGGATCCTATAACTCTCCTCTCTGACCACTCTTAAAGAATCCTTTAGAAGGCAACCTAGCTCTTCTGAATATAGACAGAGACAGACAGAGAGAGAGACACACAGAGAAGAATACCTCCCACATCACACAAAGAAAATGATGGTGCAGAGGGTGCAAAGAATTGCCACTACTCCTGGATTTCATTTTCTATAGTGCTATAAGGTTTACAGGGCAGGTAGATGGTTCAGTGAATAGAACACTAAGTTTGAAATCTCAAAGACTCATCAAGAGTTCAAATCCAGGCTCAGACACTTACTGACCCTGGGTAAGTCACTTAACTTTGTTTGCCTCAGTTCCACTCTCTAAAAAGAGCTGGAGAAGGAAATGGCAAACCACTCTAGTATCTTTGCCAAGAAAAGCCCAAACAGGGTGTATTAGGAGGGCAGAGTTTATAATCTCAAAGAGGATCATACGTATGTCTGAAAGGTTCGGAACCGCTGGATATAAGAAACTCTCAAAGTAGGAGGCAGAAGAATCAAAGCATATATTTAGGCTCCACAGTAACCAACCCATGAACCAGCATCCCCATTTTGATATATTGATCAAAAGCTTCCAGGCCCAATAAGTATGCCTCACAAGAGTAACCAGGAGGCTACAGAGAATCATGATGGTGTAAAGCAAAATCATGCTTCCCCCTCTATGGTAAAAAGATTACCCACTGGCCTCAAGTCCTTGTTCAGCTTCCTCCCATAGGTCAGCTCTGCTACTGGCAGCTCCTGCTTCAGCTTCGGCTGTGGCTGTAGCTATAGTTGTAGCAGCCTCTGGCTCCAACGGAAGCTGTTTTTAACCATCTGGTTTCTGCGGGGGCGTAAGGCAGGGAAAGCACAGGTTCTTTCAATCTGCCTAAGCAAGGTGAAGGGGTTGACCGGGAAAGCACAGGTTCTTTCGATCAGCTTAAGCAAGGGAAGCAAGGTGAAGGGGCCGACAAGCTTACTCCAACCCAACATGCAAACAGCATTCAGTTCAGGGGAAAAAGCCAAACTAGTCAAGGGCACTTGTTGACTAAGTGCTAAGGAGCCCATTTTTGGTTACCAACACACAGGGTCATGAAAAGTCAGGCAGAAAAACAACAAATAAGGGTTGTTGCTGTTTTTGTTGTTGTTTAATATTACGTTTTCCTAATTATATGTAAAACCAATTTTAATTTTTTTTCTAATTTTGAGTTCCATATTCTCTCCTCCCCCCCGCCCCACTCATTGAGAAGGCAAACAATTTGACATAGGTTATACATTGTGTAGTCATGAAAAACACCTCTCCAAGTAAGTCATTCTGTGAAAGAAAACATTAAAATAAACCAAGAAAAATAAAGCAAGGAAAGATGTGCATTCAAGCTCTACCAATTCTTTCTCTGGAGATGAAAAGCATTTTCATCATAAGTCCTACGGAATTGTCTTGGACGATTGTATTGCTGAGAATAGCTAAGCTATTTATAGCAGATACAATACTCCTGTTACTGTGGACAATGTTCTCCTGGTTCTGCTCATTTTATGTTCCATCAGTTCATGTAAGTTTTCCTGTGTTTTTCTGAGAGCACCCTGCTCATTATTTGTTAAAGCACAATAGTATTCCATCACAATCATATACAATAACTTGTTCAGCCATTCCCAATTGATGGACATCCCCTCAACTTCCAATGCTTTGCCACCACTAAAAGAGTTGCTATAAATATTTTTGTAAACATAGGTCCTTTTCCTTTTTGTTGTTTTTTTATGTCTTTGGTATACAGACCTAATAGTGGTGTTGCTTGGTCAAAGGGTATGCATGGTTTTATAGCCCTTTGGGGATAGTTCCAGATTTATCTCTATAATTGTTGAATCAGTATACAACTTCACCAATCGTATATTAGTGTTCTAATTTTCCCACATCACCTACGACATTGGTCATTTTCCTTTTCGGTCATGTTAGCCAATCTGACAGGTGTAAGGTCGTAGCTCAGAGCTTTTCTTAAATTTTCATTTTATTCATTAATAGTGATTTAGAGCATTTTTATATGACTATAGATAGCTATGATTGCTGGGTCTGAAAACTACCTTCTCATATACTTTGACCATTTATCAATTCATGAATGGCTCTTATTTCTCTAAATTTGACTGAGTTTTCTATATGTTTGACAAAGGAAGTCTTTATCAGAGAAACTCAATGTAATTTTTTTTTCATTGTAATGATTACCAACTATGTATTTCCTTTCTGAAAAGCCAATTAGTAAGTGGAAGATCTTTCCCAGCCCATTGAATATGCCTCAGGTGGGGCTAACAAAGGGAGGCCTGATTAGAGACAGGCCCACACCCTTTCACTAACTATGTGTGAGGCCCCAGGCTTACACCCTTTGGCTAGTTAGCACACTAGTTTGCTAGTTTGAGAGGCCTGAAGCCTGCAGGGCCATAAGAGGACTTGCTAAGACCAGAGCCAATGGTACCTGACCTGAGTTCTAATCAATCAGATGAGGGCTAGGACTGTATAAAAAGAGAGCCCAGAACTGGGAGCAGCACAACTAGGAGCAGCTGAGAGGGGCAGGATTCAGAAGCAGACATCAAGAAGACATTGAAGCAGCAGATACAAAGGGAGAGCCAGCATTGAGACTGCAGAGCAGAGAGGGCTGAGCAAGAGAGAGTTGTGGAGATCAAGGAAGTCAGAGTCAGCAGAGCTGCAGGAGTTAGGACTCATGAGTGATCATTTATAGAAGGCCCTAGCAGTGGGGAGAGGCTACAGTATGGCCTGGTTCCTTGCTCTAATATTTTGTTATAATTTCCTTGTTACTACAGTCAGGGGGGCTCACTGGTTGTGGAATATTATTGCTACTATATCCAATTGGGAGCATTGGTCCTTGGATATGATCCTCTGTTATCTAAATAAATGTTATTCTTCCTCTGTCTTCTACCTAGAGAATTCCTAATACTTTGCAATTCCAAACCACTCAGGCATGTCCATGACCATCTCCAAGGTCATGAATTTTGCCTACTACTATACCTCCTTCTTATTTTCCACCATTTATCCTATTCTCTCCTTTTACCCTATCCATTCTCAAAAGTGTTTTGCTTCAGACTTTTATCCCCCATACCTCACCCCCCCACCCCCAGCAACTGCCCTCCCTTCTATCAGCTCTCCCCTCCTTCTCTAATCCCCTTGGCTTCCTACTTTCTAGTATGGTAAGATAGATTTGTACACCCAAGTGGTGTGTACATTATTCCCTCTTCAAGCCAATTCTGATGAGAGTAAGGTTCATGTACTCCCCTCCTCACTTTCCCATTTGCAGCTCCATTGTAGATTTTCTTTCAGACCTCTTTCACATCAGAGAATTTTTACCCTTCCACTTCTTACTTTCTCCTTCTCCCAGTACATTCTTCTTACTCATCCCTTAATTTTATTTTCTTAGGTAATCATACCATCATGTTCAATTCACACTTCTGCATTCCGTTTAGGTTTACTCCTTCTAACTGCCCTAATAATGAGAAAGTTGTTTAGCAGTTATAAATATAATTTTCCCATGCAGGAATATAAACAATTTAATCTTATCAAATCCCTTATGATTTCCTTTTTCTGTTTACTTTATTTATACTTCTTTTGCATCTTGTATTTGAAATTCAAATTTTCTATTCAGCTCTGGCATTTTCATCAACAATGCTTGAAAGTTCTGTATTTTATTGAGTATCCATTTTTCCCCTGAAGGATTATACTCACTTTGCTGGGGTACATGATAATTGGTTGCAATCCTAGCTCCTTTGCCCTCTGGAATACCATATTCCAAGCCCTCTAATCTTTTATATTAGAAGCAGCTAAATCTTGTGTTTTTTCTAATTGTTGCTCCACCATATTTGAATTGTTTCTGTTTGGCTGCTTGCAATATCTTTTCCTTCGACTGAGAGCTATGGTATTTGGCTGTGATATTCCAGGAAATTATTGTGTTGGGATCTCTTTCAGGACACATGGTTTCTTTCCATTTTTATTTTCCCCTCTCATTCTAGAATATCAGGGCAGTTTTGTTTGTAAAATTGAGTTCCAAATTCTCTCCCTCCCTCTCCTCCCTACCTCATTGAGAAGACAAGTAATTTGATAAGGTTATACATGCACAATCATGTAAAGCATATTTCAGTGTTAGTCAAGTTGTGAAAGAAAACACAAAGAACTACCCAAGAAAAATAAAGAAAATAAAAAGTAGTACGCTACTACCTGCATTCAGACTCCATCAGTTCTTTCTGGGGAGGTGAGGAACATTTTTCATCATGAGTCCTTAAGAACTGTCTTGAGTCATTGTATTGCTGAGAATAGCTAAGTCATTCACAGTTTATCATGATGCAATATTGCTGTTGCTGCATACAGTGTTCTCCTGGTTCTGCTCATTTCACTCTGAATCAGTTCATGTCTTTTCAGGTTTTCTGAGACTATTCTGTTGTTATCTCTTATAGCACAGTAATACTCCATCACAATCATATACTACAACTTGTGCAATCATTCCCCACTTGGTGGACATCCTCCCTTCAATTTCTAATTCTTTGCCACCACAGAAGGAGCTGTGTTTTTTTTTTATTTTTGTATATATTTTATATACATGTGCTTATATATTTGTACGTATGATTCTTTTTCCTTTTCTAAAAAAATCTCTTTGGGATACAGACCTGGTAGTGGTGTTGCTGAGTCAAAGGGTATGCACGGTCTTATAGCCCTTTGGGCATAGCTCCAAATTGCTCCCTAGAATAATTTGATCCATTCCCAACTCTACCAGCAGCACATTAGTGTCCCAATTTTCCCACATCACCTCCAACAGTTGTCATCTTCTTTTTGTCATAATTTGACAGATGTCAGGTAGTTGCGCAGAGTTTTTGAATTTGCATTTCTCTAATTAGCTGAGTCAGAAAATTTTTCATATAACCATATGTTAGAAACATACTCACATTGTCTAGGAATAAGCAAGACTTGTTGGGAAGTCAGGAACTTTTTAATTATAATTTACATTTATTCCCCCTGAATAAATGTGTACTTCCCCTGAACAGAGTACAGGAGAAAGTACAAAGGACTCAGATGGATGCCAGTCCTTTAATAGACCCTCACCTTGAATCTCCTGCCAGGCTCTTCATTGGCCAGATACTACTCCCTGACTGTCTAGTCATGCTCTCCTCAAATGGCTCATTTAAGCATGCATACACGCCTGACCTTTCACCTGACCAACCTGAGGCCTGGTTTCTGCTAAATCTAGGGTGGGGGAGGGGGGGAAGTACACCTTCAATTCTGTGGAAACAAAACTCCTCCCATTTCTTACACCATACATAGCTTTGAGTTCTTCATCTGAAAACTGCCTGTTCATATCCTTTGACCATTTATGAATTGGGGAATGACTTGTATTCTCATAAATTTGACTCTGTTCTCTACATATTTGAGAAATGAGGCCTTTATCAGAGACTCTTCAAATAAAAATTGTTTCCTAACTTTCTGCTTTCCTTCTAATCTTTGCTACACTAGTTTTGTTTGTGCAAAATCTTTTTAATTTAATGTAATCAAAATTATCCATTTTCCATTCCATAATGCTCCCTTTCTTGTTTGGTTACAAATGCTTCTCTTCTCCATAGATCTGACAGATAAACTATTCCTGGCTCTCCTAATGTGCTTATAGTATCACCCTTTATGTCTAAATCATGAAGCAATTTTGATCATATCTTAGTAGCTGCCCCACTGGGGCTCCTTCTTTCCTTCTTTCTTTCCTTCCTTCCTTCCTTCCCTCCCTTCTTCCTCTCTTCCCTTGCTCCTTCCTCTCTCTGTTCACATAGGGTATAATATCTTACCTGTGGGTGCTCTGTCCAAAGGAATGTAAATTTTGATCACTGAAACCTTGCAAAATATCTTTGTGTTTACAGGCTAGATTTCTTTCTTAAGAAACCACTCAAATCCCTCTAGCTCTCATTGCATGGCCAACAGACTGTTGCAGCCCAAGCCCCATCTGGTCATTGATTGGGCCCTGATGGCGCCTACTGAATGTAAACAGAAACTGTTTTTGTTTTAGCCAGAAACCCTGAGCGTGTCCCTCTCCCAGGCTGATTTTTTTTGACTAGCCTCATTTATTTTTTTTTTAATTAAGAGTTTTTATTTTTAGTTTACAAGGCTCAGTTCTGCATGTTTTTGAGTTCCAGATTTCCCCCCCCCCCCCCAGACAGCATGGAATCTGATATATCTTCTACATATACCTTCCCATTGAACCTAGTTACACAGTAGTCAAGTTGTGTAAAGAAGAATTATGACCAATGGAATGAATCATTTCTTCCCTAGCCTTAATCACTTAGTGGGCATCGCCTCAGTCAAACAAGGTCTATTAAATGTCCGCCATATTGGCCAGACCCTTAAGGAACCTGAACACTCCTAACGCTAATGCAAGGGGGCCAGATTGAATGCCAGCACCTCCATGGAGACTGAGAGGGAGTTTACACACAGAAAGGATGTGGGAGGGGTGGCCATTGGCTGGGGTGACTGGAGGAGAGGTGTAGGGAGGATCGTGATGGCAGTGACCGGTAGGCTGGGGTGACTGGAGATGGGAGCCAAGAGAACGAGGGCTGAGATAGGATCCAGGGCGGCCATGCCATCCCGCCTCCAATGAGCATTGACTGACAGCCCCTGTGGCCAATAGGCGCTCGGCTGTTGGGGGGGGGAGTGGAGGAGGGGCGGCTGCATCCCGTGATCCCTCGCGCCTTTGGTTCCCCACTCCCCACCCCCAGCAGCGGGAGCTTCGACGCCTCGGTTCCTGAGGCGGCTCCTCCAGAGGCGGCAGGTGAGGGGGGCAGTGGCGCGGCGGGTGCGGGGGGGCGGAGTGGTGGCGGGTGGGGGGGCGGAGGAGCGGCAGTTGAGGGGGGCAGAGGCCGCGTCCTCTCGGGCCCCGCCCGGTGCCGTCCCCCACCGCGAGGCGCTTCCCCCTCCTCTTCCTACTCCTGGGCCTCCGCGGCCTCCGCACCACCTGACGACGCCCGAGAGGAGCCGGGAAACTGAGGCAGGCCCTTGCGTCCTCAGTTTCCCCGCCTGTCAAACGAGGAGTCGCGTTGATCGCCAGGGGAGAATCACGGCCCTGGCCCCTCTCCCCAGTGCGGGTGCGTCCATTTGGCAGGGGGGAAGCTGAGGGTGGGGCCTGGGGTGGGGGAGGGGAGGCTGGGGCTGCTGATGCTGGAGCCTCCAGAAGGACACTCCCCCTCCCCCCTCCACACCCCGTGGTCAGCTGGTGTCCCTCCAGTGGAACGAATGAATGAATGAACAAATGCATGAAGGATTAACCTCTTCCCCTCAGGCCCTTGTGGCCGTCCATGATCTTGTTCCCGCCCCCTCAGGGGACAGGTGTCCAGGCCTGCTGGGCAGGGTTCCCAATTGTTCTACAGAAGGGTTGGATCCGCTCACAACTCCACCAACAGCGCAGTGAGGTCTCATCTCTCCCGCATCCCCTCCCACGTTTGTCACTGACCTTTCCTGTCCTATCAGCCGTCTAATAGGTGTGAAGCAGTACCGCAGGATGGTTTTGATTTGCATTTCTCCAATCAATCGTGAGCTGGAGGGGTTTTTCATATGGCTGTAGATGGCTTCGATTATTTCATCTGAAAGCTGATCTTATGTTTTGGTCACTTATCAGCTGGGGAAAGGCTCTTATTTTTATAAATTGGACTCAGTTCTCTCTATGCTGGAGAAATGAAGTCTTTATCAGAAAAACTTGCTTCAATTCTTTTCACAGTTAGTATTGCTAATTGTATTTCCCTCCTTCCTATCTCCCACATTTATTCTGTTTTCTCTCCTTTCACCCTGTTCCTCCTCAAAAGTGTTTTGCTTCATGGCTGCCCCCTCCCTCAGTATGCCCTCCCTTCTATCACCGCCCCCCCCATCCCCTTCCCCTGCTACTTTCCTGTAGGATAAGATAGATGTGTGTTCCAGGGCAGTCGTTTTTCCAGTGAGATATTTCACATCGTATTCTTCTTTTTTTCATTATTTTAGCTTTGTTTTGTTGTTTCTTGATTTCTCATAAAGTCATTAGCTTTCATTTGGTCGTTCTAATTTTTGAGGAACTGTTTTCTTCAGTGAGCTTTTGCACCTCCTTTCCATTGGCCAGTTCTGCTTTTTGAGGAGTATATTTTTTTTCTTCACTAAATTTTTGTGCCTCTTTTTCCATTTGGCGTAGTCTGTTTTCTGTGGTATTATTTTCCTCAGTAATTTTTTGTGTCTCCTTTAGCAAGCTGTTGACTTGTTTTTCACGATTTTCTTGCCTTATTCCTTTTTCATCCCAGTTTTTCCTCTGCTTCTCTAATTTGATTTTCAAACTCCTTTTTGAGCTCTTCCATGCCCTGTGACCCATTCTTCTTTTTCTTGGCGGCTTTTGATGTAGGAGCTTTGACTTTGTTGTCTTCTTTTAAGTGTGTTTTTCGGTCTTCTTTGTCACCAAAGTGAGTTTCTATAGTCTGAGTTTTTTCTGTTGTTTACTCTTTCTCAGCCTCTTCCCTGACTTTAAGTCAAAGTAAGGCTCTGCTTCCAGGGTGGAGGGTGTCCTGTCCTGGGCTTCAGGGGTTTTCTGTAGCTGTTGTCAGAGACCCTTCTAGGCACCTGTAAGTTTTCAGTTCTTCCAGAGTGGTATGATCTCAGCAGAGGTGTTTACCCCTGTCCTGGCCTGTGCTCTGGTCTGTGAGTGACCTCAAACACTCTTTCCTGCCCACTGGGAGGGAAGGAAGGGGGATAGGAGCCGAGTTCCCAGCAGGCCACTTGCCCAAGGGACTTTCTCACTGGAGAAATGGGGAGGAAATGCCCCCGGCAGCAGGTCTTTCCTTGCCCCATTCTTGGAAGCCTGGGGCCTTTGGGGAGTTGGCAGTGCTGTCCTTGTGGAAAACCTTGGGTTCCTTGTTGTCCTCGTGCCACTGTGGGGGGAGCGATCCCTTGCTGGTGTCTCTGCGGAGAGCGGACTGCAGGAGACCCTCAGAGCTGGAGGGGTTTCCATCCCTAAGTTCTGTCAAAGGGAGGCATTCCCTCAATGGCGTCCTGACAGGTGGTCGTCTGTCTAGCCTTTCCTTGAACACCTCAGAGCATGGGGGGCTCATTACTTCACAAGGCAGTTTGTTACATTTTTTAATAGCTTTAACTGTTTGTAAAAGTGAGGGTGGCTCTGATCATGGGCACGAGGCTCGCCCACGGTAAACCCCAAGTAAATGTGCATTGAGTTGAATCAGAAAGCTCCGTTTCTTGCTCCTGTTGTCCTCCTCCTAATTTTGACCCCTTCTGGTCCTGCAGTCTGAGGCCAAGCAGAGCTCAGTTAAGTTGCAGGGCTGCCTCCCCCTCAGGCTGGTGGGTTCAGTTATTCTCGGGTCCGAGGGACTGACCATTTGGCTACACCACCAGACGAGACTCTGCCCATAGCTTTTCGGGGGTCTGAACACTGGCTTGCTGCATCCTGCACGTGTGGTCCTGACTAAGCCCCTTCCCCCTCTCGATCGTGGTGCCCCGATGTCACCTGGGATGTCTCCACCGTGTCCATCAAGAGAGGCCGAGGCAGACCCCAAGCCTGGACTCTGGGCGTTCCAGGGTGGCTTCTGTACAACCGCCGTGGGAGGGATGTAGGTGAAGGACAATGAGCCCATTTTACAGATGGCGGGTCTTGGATCTCAGAGAGGGGGGAGCAGGGGTCCAAGCCCCCCTGGCCACTTACTTAGTGGCCGTGCCAGTCCTGGGAGGCCACTGTGTCTGCAGCACCGGCCATGGGCAGTGACCCCCTCTCCCTTTGGCCCCGTTCATGTCAATAACATTTGTTACAGCACGTGGAGAGACGGTTGACCTCAGACCCGGGTTCAAGTCCTGCCTGGGACACACCCTGCTTGTGCTCCAGGCAGTTGGGGTGGGGGGAAGGGGGGCCTCCTACGGGAAGAAGGGAGGCTGGGGGATCCAGGCCTCTGCTGGTGCCTGCCTGTCCCTTGCTCCCTCTCAGCCGGGTGGCCCTTCCCTCCTCAGGAGAAAGAGCGGCCCCTGAAGGAGGAGGAGGAGGAGGAGGAGGAGGCGCCTCTGCTGAGAAAGCAGAAGGTGGAAGAGGACCAGGAGGAGAACAAGTGCTGGGACTCAAGGAGGTGAAGATGTGAGTGTCTGCCCCCTGGCCCGGCCCCTCCCGCTCCTTGGCCCTGTGGAGGGGGGACTGAGGGTGGATGGAGGAGGTTCTCCAAGCCCAGGAGGTGTCCTGTCCTTTCCTCCTTGTGCCCCCAGGGAGCAGGAAGAGCATCTTGAGAAGGTCCTGCAGGCCTGTGAGGAGGTGGAACAGCTGGAGGTGGAGAAGCAGCAGCAGCAGTGCCCTGAGCAGCAGCTGGCTCAGCTGGAGGAGGAGCCTGAGGCCAAGGTGGCCCTGGGTCCTGGGCCCTGGGGGAAGGGCAGGGCTGGGCCATTCCAAGAAGCCCCACGGGGGTGGGGTGGGGTGGGAATGGAGTCCCAGGGAGGCAGGAGCAGAGCTGTCCATCCTCAGTCCCCACAGCACAAGGGCTAAGACAGGCCCCTTGTACTGGACCTCAAGTCTGCAAGAACGGAATTCAGATCCACCTCAACACTTAGTGGCCGTGCTACCCTGGGCTAGTCACTTAACGGCTGCCTACCTCAGTTTCCTCTTCTGTAAAATTCCACTTGGGTCCTAGAATTGTTGGTAGGGAGCCAGTGAGGTTACCTAAGCCAAGCACTGTAGAAACGAGGTGGTCACCTTCATTCTTCCTTGACACAGGGCGAAGGGGGAGGGCATGGAAAGAGAAAGACTCCTGGCAGCTCTCAGCCCTTCCCCTGTGGGCAGCAGGAAGAGGTGACTTCTGTCTGGGCTGAGTGCTCCCCCACTGGCCTGTTCCTGTCTGGAGGCCAAGCCCAATTGTTCTTTACCCAGAATATTTATTCCAGGCTCAAACCTGGGGCAGTTTGGAAGTTTGCATTCCCCAAGGAAGGCTTAGAGCTGGAAGGGTTAGGGTTGGCTCTGCTCTGCCCGCTTCACCCCCAGCCTGGCCCCTGCCCCCCTCCCTGGCCTGCCTGACTGGGCGCCCTCTCTGTCCCACATCCAGGAGGAGAAAGAGGGAAGGAACCAGGAGCAGCTGCAAAAGGAGGAGGAGGAGGAGGAGAAGGAGGAAAAAGAAGAGGAGGAGGAGGAAGAAGAGGAGCTTCTGCAGAAGGGGGCTGAGGCCCTGGGGACCAGGGAGGAGCAGGAGCAGATGGAGCAACAGCCGACCCTTGAGGAGGAGCAGGAGAGGCCACAGGCCAAGTGGTGAGGGCCTGCCTTCCCTGCCTTTGTGCGTGTGTGTGTGTGTGTGTGTGTGTGTGTGTGTGTTTGTGTGTGTGTGTGTGTGTCTGTGTGTGTGTGTCTGTGTGTGTATGTGAGTATGTGTGTGACAGAGAGAAGCAGACTGTGAGATTGTGAATGTGTGTGACAGGGACTGGGTGTATATGTGACTGAGAGAGCCTGAGTGTGGGTGAGATCCCAGCAGACCCCCGGGGGCTTTGCCAAACTCTGCCTAGGCAGGGGATATTTGGGGGATGTTCCAGACTGCATTGAGTTCTAGGCCTGCGTCTTAGCTCCATCATTTACTCTCAGTATGGCCTGGAACCCATGTCTTCCCTCCTCCAAGACTCAGTTTCTTTCCCTGAAAAGTAGGGGTGATAATTAGGCTCTGTCATGAGGCTCGTGGGGTCATGCTGGGCCCTCTTACATACTTGCACACCGCTTTGGGGGAGTCCGAGGTTGTGGCCACTTCGCTGGCAGAGCAGGGCCATGGAGACGATGGATTTTTAGGCCAGGGAGTAGTTGGGGTCACGGAGGATCCACACAAAGCCACAGACAGACCCTGTTCCACTTCATTCTTCCTTCACCATTCTGGACCCAGCTCATCGTCTTCCCCCGACAGGCCGTCTCTCCTTAGTTCTTAAAACTCGAGGGAGCGCCTTGATCCGTCGCACTCAGTACAGAGCAGATGCAAAGTCAAGGGCTTTTTCCTTCATTTGTGTGTGTAACCACTGGGGTGACTATCCACCTGTATGGGATCCTTGGGGCAGGATGGTTTCTTTGTCTACTTTGTTTTCCAGTGTAGGCAGCTAGGCCCATCTCCTTCGCTTTTTTAAGGTCTCACAACGATTTTGAGAGTGTACATTTGCAGGCACTATCCCCACCTTACAGATAAGGAAACAGGCTTAGACCAGTTAAAAGACTTGCTCATAACATCTGTAGTAATTGTGGCGGAACGATTCAAGCCCAAGGAAGTGTTTATTTTCATTTATGTATTTTAAAAGTAAGTTTTATTAATGTCTGACAGATATGCTCCCCTTCCTCCACCCATTGCATTCTTCCTTGTGTGTCGGAAAGATAAACTGCACCGACCCCACGTGGGCAGCACCGTGCCCTCCCCTTCCCTGCAGCAAAGGGAGAATCCTGGGAATGAGAGGGATCATCAGTATGGCGGTTCAGTCCATTGTCCTTTCCTTAGGCTTTCCAGCTGACACCACTTTGTCATTCATGCCCCATCTTCTCCTGGGTCTCCTCTCGGTACCAGGTCATCGGAGCTTTCCCACGTCTTCCTGAATGTCTCATTGGTCATTTCCTGCTGCATAATGGTATTGTGTTACACTCATAGATCACAATTTGATCAGCCCTTCCCCAGTTGCCTTGTTCGCTCTTTGGTAGATGCTCCCACCATGTCAGTGTGGCTCCAACATCTCCCCTTGTAGCTGTGGCCTCTCATTGTGTCTGAGAGCCCTCTCTGTCTCCTCAGGTAGCACAGCTGGGCCCAGGAAGTAAAAGAATTAAAAAGAAACTCGCTAGAGAAATTGGTAAATCTTTTCCATTTTTCCATCTGTTTGATGTTCCAGCCTTAGTTGCTTTCAGGATGATCTGCTTACTTGGGGTCTTCAGCCACATCCAGTATAAGCTTGTTTTCCTGCTGTTTTCTGAGGTAGCCCTGCTCCTAATTAACCTTCTGCCCTGGTCCTCCATAAGGCTTTATACATCACTTTGTATTTTTAGTTGGCATCTCTCCACTTGGAGAGGAGATCAAGTGTGGACTCTCGGGTTCCCTTTACAGCAAAACTCCTGTAGGAAAATGCTTGTCTTGTCTACTTTGCACTTTTTCCCGAGTTACTAGCTTATTTAAGAGAGAATTGCTTCAATTTTGTGCCATCTCTTCAACAAGTTGGTCTGACTGTACCCAGGTGGGAGAGGCATCTCCAGGCCTGTCACACAGGTCAATCAATAACCCCTTGTTTTCTTGCCTTTCTAGGTTTCCCTCGGCTCCTGTTTTTGAATTTCAGAGTTGGTACTCAGCTCTGGGCTTTTCGTCAAGAACATTTGAAAGTCCTCTATTCTATTCCAGGTCCATTTTTTTCCCTCTGTAGGATTATTATTCTCAGTTTTTAAGCCAATCTCTTGACTGATTCTTTGGCTCATTGAGGAGACCCTATAGCATTCTGGGAGCCAATGGCAGCTACAACCCTTTTAACATTTTGGACCATGAGAAGTCAGAGGTTGAGGTGGGAAGGTACAGGTAAAGAGGAGAGATGAGGTAAAGACAGGTTACATATCGCTTCATACACACTCATTTAACACATATCATTTGTAACATGTGGCCCCATGTAAATTGAGTGGGGCACTTTCCACACCAAGTTCCCTGCTCTGATGAAATTACTGGTCCAGACATGAAATTACATCCATATACTTCCATGTATATTTATGCATCCCTTACATTAGTCATTTCATTTGGTTTCAAAGCAGTTGATGCAGGGTATCATTTGATCTCTGAAGTATCTCTGTGAGGTTTTCCAAGTGCATCAGTAGGGAGCCTGAGCCCTGGGGCTATTCAGAGGCCAATAGAGGGAGGGGTGCTCTGGGGGAGACAGCGCCCGCTCCCAGCTCCATCACCAGATGTCTCAGCTTAGAGTAACGGATGAAATGTATGTGGTTGTGGAGAGAGACACAAGGGCTTAGACACTTAGATTCCACTTTTCCTCTGGAGAAGAGTGTTTACGAATGTCCTTGGAAAAGATAGAACAGAAAAAACAGTTCAATTCATTGAGCATTTATTAAGTGCCTATTATGTACAAGACACTGTTTCTAGGTACTAGGGATACAGAGACAGAAACAAACCAGGCCCTGCCATCTGGGAGCTTACATTCTACTGCCTTCTTTCCTGATGCTGTTTCTTCCCTTTTGAATCCTGAGTTCCAACAGCAGGTGGAGAGTGATGTGTTGAGCCCTGGGGATAGTGGCAGGTGGTGCTGTGGGGTGTGCTTCAGGTCAGGATCACCCCTTCCTGCTGGTGACTGACAAGCTTGGGCTCTTGGTTTTCAGGGAGCAGCAGGAGGAGAGATCACTGGGGGAACTAGAGGAGAAGAAGAAGAAGGTGAGGCACTGGGGGGGGGCAGGGCTTGGGGTGGGCCTCGGTCTCCTCTGACACATCCTCATTTGTGGCTGCAGCCATGTCCCTTGTCCCTATGGCCTCTTCTGAGGCTGCCACCCTGGTCTCTTGGGCTTTTTTGTGGAACGGGGCAGGAAGTAGAGGGCAGTGCCTTGGCGGGGTTTCCAGGGCTCTCACGTGCTGTATTGACCCCAGGAGGAGTGTCAGCGCCAGGAGCAGAAGGAACTGCTGGAGGAGCAGAAGAAGCCCAAGGACGTTGCAGCTGCTGCCACGGTCAGTAACAAATTAGTGTGTGTGTGTGTGTGTGTGTGTGTGTGTGTTCATTTACAAATTAGTTTATTTATTTTTAGTTTTCAACATTCACTTCCATAAGATTTTGAGTTCCAAAATTTCTCCCCATCTCTCCCCTCCCCCCACCCCAAGATGGCATGTACTTTGATATAGCCTCTACATACACATTCATATTGAACCTATTTTCACATTAGTCATGTTTTAAAGAAGTAGAACCAATGGGAGAAACTACGAGAAAGAAGAAACAAAACAAAACAACAAAAGAAAAGGCGAGCAAATAGTTTGCTTCCATCTGCATTCAGACTCCCAAGTTCTTTTTCTTGATGCGGATAGCATTTCATAATGTTCTCTGTCTCCTGTTTGGCCATAAATTCCTCCATTCTCCATAGATTTGACAGGTCAACTATTCCTTGCTCTCTTAATTTGGTTATAGCATCAGCCTCTGTAGCTAAATCATATACCCGTTTTGACTTTATTTTAGTATCCAGTGTAAGATGTTGGTCTGTGCCTAGTTTCTGCCATACTGTTTTCCAGTTTTCCCAGCAGTTTTTGGTCAAATAGTGAGTTCTGATCCCAGAAACTAGGGTTTTTGGGTTTATCAAACAGTAAATTACTATAGCTATTGACTACTGCGTCTTGTGTCCCTACCCTATTCCACTGATGCACTCCTCTATTTCTTAGCCACTACCAAGTAATCTTGATGATTGCTGCTTTATAATACAATCTAAGATCTGGTATGACTCGGCCACCTTGCCTTGCATTTCGTTTCATTAATTGCCTTGATATTCTGGACCTTTTGTTCTTCCAGATGAATTTTGTTATTTTTTTTTCTAGCTCTATAAAATAATTTTTGGTACTTTGATTGGTATGGCACTGCATAAGTAAATAATTTAGGGAGAATTCTCATTTTTATTATATTAGCTTGGCCTACCCATAAGCAACTGATGTTTTTCCAATTATTTAAATCTGATTTTATTTATGTGAAAAGTGTTTTGTAATTATGTTCATATAGCTCTTGGGTTGTTTCAGCAGTTAGACTCCCAAATATTTTATAATGTCTACAGTAACTTTAAAAGGAATTTCTCTTTCTGTTTCTTGCTGTTTTGCTTTGTGTGCTTTATGTGGGTTTATTTGATATCCTGCAACTTTGCTAAAGTGATTTATTATTTTAAGGAGCTTTTCACTTGACTCTCTAGGATTCTCTAAATATCTCATCATATCATTTGCAAAGACTGATAGCTTTGTTTTTTCTTTGCCTGTTCTAATTCCCTCAATTTCTTTTTCCTCTCTTATTGCTAATGCTAACATTTCTAGTGCCATATAGGCACAGGGGTGATAATGGACATCCTTGTTTCCCCTGTGATCTTATTGGAAATGCTTCTCACTTATCCCTACTCCATATAATGCTTGCTGATGGTTTGAGATAGATACTACCTGTCATTTCAAGGAAGACTCCATTTATTCCTAAACTCTTTAGTGTTTTTAAGAGGAATGGGTGTTGTATTTTCTCAAAAGCTTTTTCTGCATCTATTGAGATAATCATATAGTTTCCATTAGTTTTGTTGTTGATGTGGTCAATTATGCTGATAGTTTTCCTAATATTGAACCATCCCTGCATTCCTGGTGTAAATCCTACCTGGTCATAATATATTATTCCCTTGATGAGTTGGTAATCTTTTTGCAAATCTATTATTTAAAATTTTTGCATCTATAATCATTAGTGAAATTGGTCTATGATTTTTCTTCTCTGTTTGGACTTTTCCCAGTGTAGATATCAGTATCATATTTTTATCCTAAAAATAATTAGTAGGACTCCTTCTTTGCCTATTTTCCCAAATAGTATATAGAATATTGGAATTAATTGTTCTTTAAACGTTTGATAGAATTCACTTGTAAATTCATCTGGCCCTGGAGATTTTTTTCTAGGTAGTGCATTGATGAGTTGTGCAGTTTCTTTTACTACAATGGGGTTATTGAAGTATTTTATTTCCTCTTCTGTTAATCTGGGCAATTCATAATATTGTAAGTATTCATCCATATGGGCATACAGTTGTACAAAATAGTTTCTAATTATTTTTGTCATTTCCTCTTCATTTGTAGTGAATTCACCCTTTTCATTTTTGATGGTGGTGATTTGGTTTTCTTCTTTCTTTTTTTAAATCAAATAAACCAAAGGGTTATCCATTTTTGGTTTTTTTCATAAAACCAGCTCTCAGTTTTATTTACTAGTTCAATAGTTTTCTGAATTTCAATTTTATCAACCTCTTCTTTTCTTGTCAATATTTCTCTTTTGGTGTTTAATTTGGGATTTTTTTATTTTTATTTTTAAATATTTTTTTATTTTTAGTTTACCACACACGATTCTACATAATTTTGAGTTCCAGATTTTCTCCTCTCCCTCCCCCCTCCCTCCCCAAGATGACCTGGGATCTCATATAACTACCATGTATAACTTCGCATTGAATTAATTTATACACAAGTTGTGGAGAAGAATTATGACCAATGGAATGAATCATGAGAAAGAAGAGACAGAACCAAAAAAAAAACCCCAAAAACAAAAACAAAAGAGAAGAAAAAAGGCGAGCATGTAGTGTGCCTCAGTCTGCATTCAAACTTCACAGTTCTTTCTTTGGATGAAGCTAGCATTCTCCATCGTGAGTCCCCTGGAGTTGTGCCTGCACCTTGTATTGCTGAGAAGAGTGAAGTCTGTCAGGGTTGGTCCTCACAGAATCCATACATCTGTGGTTGTGTACAATGTTTTCCTGGCTCTGCTCCGTTCACTCAGCATTAGGTCGTGTAGATTTTTCCAGGTTGTTACGAAGTCCGTATCATCCCCATTTCTTATGGAACAATAGTATTCCATTACCTTCATATACCACAGCTTGTTCAGCCATTCTCCAATTGATGGGCATCCCTTTGATTTCCAATTCTTGGCTACCACAAAGAGAGCTGCTATAAATATCCTTGTACGTATGGGTCCCTTTCCCTCTTGTGTGATGTCTTTGGGATACAACCCTAGAAGTGGTATAGCTGGGTCAAAGGGTATGAACATTCCTATGGCCCTTTGGGCATAGTTCCAAATTACTCTCGAAAATGGCTGGATTATCTCACAACTCCACCAGCAATGTAACAATGTTCCAATTTTCCCACATCCTCTCCAGCATTTATCATCTTCCTGCTTTGTTATTTTAGCCAATGTTACAGGAGAGATGTGGTATCTAAGAGTTGTTTTGATTTGCATTTCTCTAATCAGTAGTGATCCAGAGCATTTTTTCATATGCCTATAGATAGCTTTAATTTCTTCCTCTGAAAACTGCCTGTTCATATCCTTTGACCATTTCTCAATTGGGGAATGGCTTGTATTCCTATATATTTGGCTCAGTTCCCTGTATAGTTTAGAAATGAGGCCTTTATCAGAGATACTAGTTGCAAAGATTTTCTCCCAGTTTTCTGCTTCCCTCCTAATTTTTGTTGCATTGGCTTTTTCTGTACAAAAACCTTTCAATTTAACATAATCAAAATTATCCATTTTGCATTTTGTAATGCTCTCTATCTGTTGTTGGGTCATGAATTAATTTGTTTTTCTTTCTCGCGTTGTTAGTTCTATCCCGAATTCATTGATATCATCTTTGTCCATTTTATTCGTGTAAGAATTCAGAGATGTAAAACTTCCCCTAAAAACTGCTTTTGCTGCATCCCATAAGTTTTGATATGTTGTCTCATTCTTGTTATTCTCTTGGATGAAGTACTGATCGTATCTATGGTTTGTTGTTTGACTCATTCATCGTTTAGGATTAGATTAATTATTTTCCAATTAATTTTAGTCTATCTTTTCATGGCCCTTTATTACGTGTAATTTTATTGCGTCATGATCTGAAAATGATGTGTTTAGTACTTGTGCCTATCTGCATTGGATTGTGAGGTTTTTATGCCCTAGTACATGGTCAGTTTTTGTTTGGTGGCATGTACTGCTGAGAAAAATGTATATTTCTTTCCATTCCCATTTAATTTTCCCCAGAGGTCTGCCCTATCTAACTTTTCTTAAATTCTTTTTAAGCTCCTTAACTTCTTTCTTGTTTATTTTGTGGTTAGATTTTTGTAGTTCAGGGAGGGGGAAGTTGACAGTCATCACTGTGTTGACAATCAAAATGGGCTCCTAGCACTCAGTTCAACCAAGTGCCCTTGAAGAGTTTGGCCTTTGTTTCCTTGATTAGATTGGGAGTCCTTGGTGACCTCCTTGCCTCAGGGGAGGGCCCAGTTTACATGGGTTTGAGTGGCACGTTGGGACATCAGAGGCTTTTAGACTATGTGGGTTTAACTTGCCTCTTTGTGATGATTTCAGATCACGTGGGTGAGTTGCATGCGTAACTCACCATTGACCCTGAAAAAGATACAAAATCAGGGGTTGGCTTTCTCTTTTTCGGAGCTCTTACCCACAGCCGTGGTGGTGTGCGTGACTCTGGGCCAGCCCTTGTTATGAGCTCCCGGGTTGAACTTAGGTGTTGGTAACTCTGAATTGTATTTGGTCTGTCTGTCGATGTTTGTAATTTGTTTGTATTTGCTCTGAGGTTCAGGGTGCTGGCTTTTTCCCCTGAACTAAGTGAATGGTATTTGTATGCTGGATTTTAACCGACCAAATAGCAAATAGCTGGATTGTTGAAGCAGTGTGTCTATTTCTTCCCGTAACTCCCTTAACTTCTCCTCCATGGATCTGGATGATATATCACTTGGTGCATATACCTTTAGTAATGGTATTACTTCATTGTCAGTGGTGCTTTTTAGTGGGATATTGTTTCTTTCCTTATCTCTCTTAGTTAGATCTATTTTTGCTTTTGCTTTCTCTGAGATCTGGATTGCTACCCTTGGTTTTTTTTTTATACTCCCGTTGAAGCATAATATATTCTCCTCCTGCCTTTTACCTTTTCTCTGTGTGTATCCCTCAGTTTCAAATGTGTTTCTTGTAAACAACATATTGTAGGATTATGGTTTCTAATATATTCTGCTATCTGCTTCCATTTTATGGGAGCGTTCATCCCATTCACAATCACAGTTATGATTACTATCTGTCTTTCTCTCCATCCTGTTTCACCCACCCCTGGTTATACTTTTCTTTCTCTTGTCTGCCTTTCCCTCCTCACTAGAGTTTTGCTTTTGACCACCACCTCCCTCAATCTTTCTATCCTTCTATCAGTCCCCTCCCTTTTCTTTCCCTTTCCCCTTACTACTTCTTTCTTCCCTTCTATCCCCCCCCCCATTTTCTTTCCCCTTTCCCCTCCAGCTGCCTACAGGACAAGTTAGATTTCTATATCTGAGTATGTTATTCACTCCTTGAGCCAATTCCAATAAGAACAATGTTCTAACAATTCCCATCTCTCTCCCTTCTTTCCCTATACTGTAATAGGTCTTTGTGCCTCTTCATGTGATGTTATTTACACTTTTTTGCCTCCTCCTTTCCTTTTCTCTTATTACAATCTATTTTTACCCGTTAATTCAGCTTTTTATCATCTCATCAAAGTCAGCTTAAACCCACTCCCTCTGTCTAGGTCTTTCCTATCTAGATATCATAATACAGATACAGTTCTGTAGAGTTATAGATGTCATCTTCCTGTATATGGATGTAAACACTTTGCCCTTATGCAGTAATGTGTTTTTTTCCTTTCCTGTTGACCTTTTCATGCCTTTTTTGAGTCAAATATTTCAAGATCCAATTTTCCTTTGAGCTCTTTTCATCAGGGAGGTCTAGAAGTCCCCTATTTCATTGACTGTCCATCTCCTTCCCTGAAAGATTATGCTCACTTTCTCTGGGTAGTTGATTCTTGGTCGTAATCCAAGCTCATTTGCCTTCAAGAATATCATATTCCAAGCCCTCTGATCCATTAATGAAGAAGTTGCTGGATACTGTGTAATGCTGCCTGTAGCTTTGTGAGACTTGAATTATTTCTTTCTGGCTTCTTGCAGTATTTTCTCCTTGAGCTGATAATTCTGGAATTTGGCTACAGTATTGCTTGTCATTTTCAATTTGGGATCTCTTTCAGGAGGTGATTGGTGGATTCTTTTAATTTCTATTTTACCCTGGAGTTCTTGGACCTCAGGGCAGTTTTCCTTGATGATATATTGAAAGATGCTGTCCAGGATCTACTTTGTTTTTATCATGTCTTTCAGGTAGACCAATTATTCTTAAATTATCTCTCCTGGACCTATATGCCAGGTCCTTGGTTTTTCTGATGAGGTATGGGGGATGGACTTACAGACCTCCAGAGTCCTTTCCAGCTCTAAAATTCTGAACCTCCCCAACCTTCTGTGACCCTAGAAGAGGAGCAGGAAAAGAAGGCCTTGGGAGGAGTCTCCAAGAGGAGCTCAGGGAGGAGGGAAAGCCTCCATTCTGGACCAGCCTGGGGAGCCATTGGCTCCCTGCCAGCTGCCACATTCTCCAAGCTCTGTAGGCTGGCCTCAGCCTGGGCTGTGCCTCAGCTCCCACTGCACATGGCAGCCAGGACCAGACTCCAGTTTCCATGCACCTTTACTGATGGTCAGGTTTTCTAGTCAGCAGAGGTCAAGGCCAAGGGCTCCCTGCCCCTCAGAAGTGTTATCTGGGGTTTAGCTACTCACATCGAGATGACCCTGTCTCCCTCTTCCTCCCCCATTGTCCTCAGTGATTGGGTACTTGGTCCATGAGGAGATGATGATGCACCACTCACCCAGGGCCAGCTCAAGGAGGAAAGGTCCACATATTCCCAGAAAACGAGCCTTAAGGCTCTGCCAGGCACAAGACAAGACTCCTCACAAATAGTAACTTCTGCTGACAACTGTTTCTGTAAACATCTGCTCCTCTGAAACTCGCAGCAACCTTGTGTGAGAGGCAGACTGTGCATTACCCATATTTTACAAGCTAAGAAACTGAGCCTCAGAGAGGTGGAGGCATATCCCGAGTCTTAATCCTGGCCTGTGGCCACTCTGGACCTCAATCTCTCTCATCAGTTTGGTGGGATGGGGGGAGGTTTGGACGGGATCATCTGAAAGGGTCCTTCCAGTTTTGGCAGCCCAAGGTGCCCTCCAGTAAGCCAGGAAGAGGTCTCCTTTCTTCTTTGGAGTCTAGTTTGCAATGCTTATGAAATGACCCTACAGGACGCCATGGGGGGCCCCAAGATCAATCCAGACAACTACGGGATGGATGCGAATAGTGAGCACTCCACAGATGATGAGGCCCAGGCCCAACAGCCTATTCCTGCTTGCGCCCAAGGTAAGTGTGTACCCCCACCTCTTTACAAACGACTTTCCCATTAGATTGGACCAGAGTATACTGAAGGAGAGCAACGTCCAACAAGTCTAGAAAGGTTATTCTGGGGGCAAGTTGTGAAGCTTGGTTGTTACATGCCAGCAGAAGCTTATATTGGATCTATAGTCCAAGGAGGGGAGGGGTGTGGTAAGCCCTGCTGGGCTTTAGAAAAATCCCTTTGTAGTTGCGTAGAGGATGGGTGGCGGTGGGGAGAAGCTTGAGGCAGGAGACAATTTGGGAGGGTGCTGCACTAGTGCAAGTGAGAGGCAGCCATGGCAGGACCAATGTCAGATATGGTGGAAAAGGAAAGTATAAGGTGTGGCTATTGATGTGGGATGAGAGGGAGGGAGGAGTCGGGTAACTGAGCTCATGAGCAAGGTGGCAGTGCCCTCAGCAGTAAGAGGGAAGTGTAGATGAGGGGAGAGAGAGAATTCTGGAAGTTGGATATTCTGAATTTGAGGTGTCTATGGCACATCCAGTTTGAAATATCCAGTGTGCATTTGGTGATTTGGGGCTGGCACTCAGGAGAGAGGTGAGGGCTGGACACATAGCTTTGGGAGTGTTCCACATACAGATGATAGTTGAACTCCTGAAAGCTGAGGAGGTCACCCAAGGAGATCGTATAGAGGAAAGGAGAAGGGGGCCAGGACAGAGCCCGGGGGATACCTGTGGTTAGTGGGTGTGATCTGGACATAGACTCAACAGAGAAGGCTGAGAAGGAGAAGCAGGAGAGGAGAAGGTGCCTAGTAGTACCCTCAGCAGAAGAGAAGTCAAGAGGGATGTGGGTCAGAGAAGGATTGTTTGGTTTCGCGGTTAGGATGTTCCTGGGGGCAGCTGCAGTTGAATGATGAGGTGGAAGCCAGATTGCAAGAGCTGAGGAGAGGAAGTGGCAGTGAGAATCTGGCTTTTTAAAGGAGTTGGGCTGAAGGAGGGGAAGAGAGAAATAGCAGGGTGGGCTCTCCTGAGGCTCCTTCAGGGAGAAGGGAATCCAGGGAAGCAGCCCTACTAGAGAAGGGAAAAGACTAGAGAAAAGGGGCTGAGATCAGGGACCCTGGAGAGGGCTTGGCCTTACTGAGAAGGAGGACCACCTCCTCATGGGAGATGAGAGGACACGCGATCCTGAGGTCAGGGTCCTTAGAAGGGGAGAAGTGTAACTTGGGGGGGGAGGAGGAGGAGGAAGGTTCTCAGCTGTGAGGTGTGGGTGTACAGGGGGTGATGTGGGAGGCTTGAGGAGAGAAGGGAAGGTTTGGAATAGCCTTGAGGGGGGAGTCACCACGATTTGCTTGGCATCACCCTGTGAGCCCCCTTCTCTGGCATAACCCCTGACTCTCTCCTGCCCAGGGACCCAGCTGAGCCAGGCCCTCCTCAGTCAGTTCTACCAGCCTCGTGACATGGACGACCCCTTTGGGACCTTCCTCCATCCAAGGCTCTAGGACATGTTCAACAAGAGTAAAGTGCAGGATCAAACACCTAAAACAACTCCAAAAGACTCATGATTGAAGCAAGCTGTTGGCTCTCTTTTTCTGTTTTGTTTTGGTTTTTCTTTCTCATGGTTCCTCCCATTCATTCTAATTCTTCCATACAACATGACTGGCGTGAAAATCTGTTTAATAAGAAAGTATATGAGAGCCGATATAGGATTGCGCAGCGTCTTGGGGAGCAGGTAGGGGAGGGAGATGGGAAAAGTTTACAACGTATTGAAGTGAATGTTGAAAACTAAAAGTAAATTTATATGTAATTTATACAATTATATATTGATATATGATATGTATAAGATACAGAAATAAATAAAATAATCTTTTATTTAAAAAAAATAAACCGCATTACCCCAAGCACACTAGTTCGGCTGACTGGCATTCTCCACTGCTGCTACGGGCCCATCCCCTTGTGGGCCTATCCTAAGGCCTGAAGAAGCCCTGAGGAGGGGAGGCCCCTCTTGGCTGTCCTGTGGATTCTAAGTGACTGTATATGTGCTTAAGAATTGAGGGTTTTTTAGTGTAGGCAAACAAAAGGTCAACTTGGGCCTTTCGAGAGCTGGGGCTGCCTGACTGCAGTGGGTCCCGGGCCTGGGGACAGCAGTGACTGAGACCCTGAGAAGCTGGGAGGGAGCTTGAGCCCCCCACCTCTACCTAAGTGCTAGGTAGCTAGTTCTAGTTGGGCTCCAGAGTTTTGAGGGGAGATTAATAAAATGTTTTTCTTGGGGCATGATGGTGGAGTTGTTGCTGTTGGGGAGGTTCTTGGTTCTTGATCAAGGAATTCTGAAGCCTGGCCTAGGGCGGCAGCAGTGCCATGGTGGGTTGGTAGAAAACATGGAGTCGTGGGCTTGAGGCAGCCAAGTTCAGCAGGTGCCTGGGCTGGCACTGCAGGGAGACAGCTCACCCTCAGGAGTAGCCAAGGAAGCACAGAAGGTTCCGAGATGCCTTTCTACCCTGACAGCCCATATTCCAAGCACCTGACCAGCTGTGCCTTTTGTGTCCCTCCCGGCCCTGACATTCCATGTCCTATGTTCTAAGGCCCCTCCTGGCTGTGTCTTCCATATTCTGTGTTCTCTGGCCCCTCCTAACTCTGACTTTCCATGTCCTATGATCCCCAGTTGCTCACAGCTCTGACATTCCATGTCCTGTGATCCCTGGTTCCTCATGCGTCTGGCATTCTCTTATATTCAAAGGCCTTTCCTGGCTCAGACCTTCCATGTTTTGTGTTCTCTGGTCCCTCCTAACTCTGACATTCCATGTCCTAAGGTCCCTGGTTCCTCACAGCTCTGACTTTCCATGTCCTGTGATCCCTGGTTCCTCACGGCTCTGGCATTCTGTTTCTTATGTTCTAAGGCCCTTCCTGGCTCAGACATTCCATGTTTTGTGTTCTCTGCTCCCTCCTAACTCTGACATTCCATGTCCTGTGATCCCAGCTTCCTCACAGTTCTGACTTTCCATTTCCTGTGATCCTTGGTTCCTCATGGCTGTGGCATTCTGTTTCTTATCTTCAAAGGCCCTTCCTGGCTCAGACTTTCCATGTTTTGTGTTCTCTGGTCCCTCCTAACTCTGACTTTCCGTGTCCTATGATCCTGGGTTCCTCACAGCTCTGACATTCCATGTCCTGTGATCCCTGGTTCATCATGGCTCTGGCATTCTGTTTCTTATCTTCAAAGGCCCTTCCTGCCTCAGACTTTCCATGTTTTATGTTCTCTGGTCCCTCCTAACTCTGACATTCCATGTCCTAAGGTCCCTGGTTCCTCACAGCTCTGACTTTCCATGTCATGTGATCCCTGGTTCCTCACAGCTCTGGCATTTTGTTCCCTATGTTGTAAGGCCCTTCCTGCCTCAGACTTTCCATGTTTTGTGTTTTCTGGTCACTCCTAACTCTGACACTCCATGTTGTATAGTCCCTGGTTCCTCATAGTTCTGACATTCCATGTCCTAAGATCCCTGGTTTCTCTCAGCATTGCCATTCCACGTTTTATGTTCTAAGGCCCTTCCTGGCTCCAACTTTCCATGTTTTGTGTTCTCTTGTCTCCCCCCCATCCCCCCAGTTTGGGCCACTTGGGAGGCTGAGGGGCCCAGAACTGGCCCAGGGGTAGGTGGGTGGCCAGGGTTCAGTGGGAAATGTTCAGAAACTCATCTACTCTTGTCAAGACTGTGGATCAAATGCGGGCCCATCTCCACCTGCAGCATCTAAACTCTGAAATGGGTGTGCCCTGCTGGGGGAAGAGGAATAATACCGGTATCGGTGATTGTAATAATGTTAATGATGATAGCTCTGGCCCTTATGTCACTCTTTATTTTGCAAAGCACTTTCCAAAGGTCTCCTATCCTCACAACAACATTGGGAGGTAAGCGTTGCTATCGCCATTTTTTTCAGATGGGTAAACCAAGTCACTTCCATCTTCATCACAATGCAATTGTCTGCCCATTTCATCATCTGTGCATTTCATCATCGCTTATGGCAAAATAATATTCCATTATATTCTTTTGCCACAATTTGTCTACACGTTCTTTATTAGGTGGCCACTTCCTTAATTTCTAGTTTGGGGCTACTATGAAAAGAGGTGGCTAAATAATTTGTGTAAATGGTGGCTCCTTTTGCAATAGGCCTAGAATTGCTATTGTTGGTTCAAAATATATTCACATTTTAGTGCTTTAGGGGCACAGTTCTGACTTGCTTTCCTGAAGTACAAGAACAGTTCTCATCTCCATTAATGATGCATTAGTCTGCCTGTTTTCCCTGAGCCTCAGCGACCTTTTTGTTTTCCAAATTCTGGTGGCTATGAGGTGGAAACTGAGAATTCTTTTAATTGGCATTTCTTTAATTATTAGTAATTTGGAGCATGTTATCATATGGTCTTCGATAGGTTAAATTTCTTCCTTTGAAAACAGCCTGTTCAAAGAATTAAAAATTGAGGGGATGCCCATCAATTAGAGAATAGCTGAACAAGTAGTGCTATGGTTGTGATGGAATGTTACTGTACCGTAATAGACATTATTCTGCCATAAGCAGGATGATTTCTGAAAAACGTGGGAAGATTTCTATGCATTGCTGCAGAGTGAAGTGAGCAGGAGAAGAATTTGAAAGAAATTGGGGATTCTAACAGTTATAAGACAGGTGTGGAGGAAGTGCCTTCCAAGTCTAGGAGACAACCAGACAAAGGCCCGATCATGGGACATGGACAATTATGTGTGAGTAATAGCAAGAAGACTATTTTTTCTGGGCAATATAGTTCAAGAAAGGGGATAATATATAATACCGATGTTTGAAGCCAGATGATCAAGTTTGTTGTTATTTTTTTTAATGTCAGAGTTGGTTATATTTAATCTTCGAAGTAATGAGAGTCACTGAAGCTTACTAGGAGGTCACAGGGCAAGAAGAAGCACTGGCAAGAGATTAGTTCATACCACTTTGCAAGAACTGAAAACTTAGAGATTCCCAGAACTGCTTTTAAAACTACAGCATAAAAATACCTAAAATTTGTCACAGTGCCCTCTCCACTCTAGGAGCAGAACCCCCAATTAACATAAAGTCAAAAGTCAAGAAATAATGTGGCAAAATTAGCAAATAAAGAAAAAAAGAACTTAAATATAGAAAGTTATTGTGGTAACACGGAAGATCAAATCACACACTCAGAAGAAAATAACAATGTCAAAACAACTACATGCAAAACCTCAAAGAAAAATGTGAATTGGTCTCAGGCAAAAAAAAATATATATATATAATTTCTGGAGGAATTCAATTTTTTTTTCAAATAGAGGACAGATATTTAATTACTTCACATAAAATGACGTTATTGATAAAAAGCTTTTTAGAAATGTAGATTAGCAAATACTTAAAACATACAGAAATTGAAATTATATTCTTCTAGAAGGATGACACTATAAAAAAATCAAGATATCATGAAGTCTCAGAGACTACTACATTGGCATTTTATATTTCACTGTAATACTGTACTGTCTAAACAATTTTGGGGGAACTACCAAAAAATTTTTTTACTGAGCTGGACAAAATAATAACAAAATTCATTTGGAAAAACAAGAGGTCTAGAGTATCTAGGATATCAATGAAAAGACATGCTAAAGATGGTGGCTTAGCCACACCAGATATTAAACTGTACTACACAGCAGCAGTCATCAAAACTGCCTGGTACTGGTTAAGAAACAGGGGTGTGGATCAGTGGAATAGGATAGGTACACAAATAGGTGAAATCAACAAGTTTAGCAATCTACTCTTTGATAAACCCAAAGAGGCCAGTTTCTGGGCTAATAATTCACTATTTCACAAAAACTGTTGGGAAAATTGGAAAATGGTAGGGCAAAAACTGGGCATAGACCAATATCTTACACCATATACCAAAATAAAGTCAAAATGGGTTCATGATTTAGGAGTAAAAGCCGATACTGTAAGTAATTTGGGAAAGCAAGGAATAGTTTACTTATCAGATTTGTGGAAAAGTAAGGAATTCAATTTTTTAAAAATCATTTGGAAGAGGCAGAGCTCAAATTAGGAAAACAAATGCGAGTGATGTAAGAAAAACATGGGGAAAATGAGTCAATAGCTTCGTAAAGGAGGCAGAAAAAAGTACTGAAGGAAATAACACCTTTAAAAATAGAATACCAAAATAGGAAAAGAGACACAACAGTACAATGAAAAGAAGAGCTCCTTGAAAAGGAGAATTGGCCAAATGGAAAAGGAGGTACAAATGTTTACTAAAGAAAATAATTCAGAACCCAGACAATATATTTCAAGAAATTATCAAGAAAAACTGGTCCCAATGTATTAGATCCAGAAGGTAAAATAATAGAAATTAAAAGAATCCACCAATCAAAAATAAGCCAAAATGAAAACTCCCAGAAATATTATAACCAAATTCTATGACTCCCATGTCAAAAATGAAACCTCACAAGCAGCCACAAAGAAATAATTCAAATATCATGGAGCCACAGTGAGAATAATATAAGATTTAGCAGGTTTAACATTAAAATATCAGAAGGCTTGAATTATGACATCCCAGAAGCAAAGGATGTAGGGTTACAACTAGCAATCATTTATCCAGAAAATTAATTATAGTCCTGGAAGTGGAGGGTGGGAGGAGGGTGGACATTTAATAAAATTAAAGACTTTAAAGTATTCCTGATGAAAAAACCAGAACTGAATAGCAAATTTGGTTTTCAAGTACAAGACTCAGGAGAAGCATGAAAAGGAAACAGGAATAATAAATCATAAGTGACTCAATACGGTTAAACTGTTTACATTCTTTCATAGGAAATTAATGCTTGTAACTCCTAAGAATGTTATCATTATTAGGGCAATTAGAAGGAGTATATATATAGAGGTCATAGACTATGATGAGATGATACCTAAAAGAAAAGAAATGCAAAAAACGAAACTTAAGGGGTTAGAAAGAAGATTGCACTGAGACTAGATGGATGGAGAAGGTAGAATGAGGTAAATTATCTTACATAAAAGAGACACAAAAGAGCTTTTCCAGTGGAGAAGAAGATAGTGGTTGGGGGTGGTTGGGGGTGGTTGGGGGTGGCAGCCATTGCTTGAACCTCACTCTCATTGGAATTGTATGAAAAAAGGAATACCATACTCATTCAATTGGGTATAGAAATCTATTTTATCCTACAGGGAAGTAGGAAAGAAGAGGAATAACAGAAAGGGTGGATTGGAGGAGGCAGTGATCAGAAGCAAAACACTTTTTTTACGAATTTATTTATTTATTTTTAGTTTTCAACATTCACTTCCATGAGTTTTAAATTTTCTCCACCTCCCTCCACACCCCCTCCCCAAGATAGCATGCAATCCAATGTAGGTTCTACATATACATTCTTATTAAACATTTTTCCACATTAGTCATGTTGTATAGAAGAATTAGAATGAATGGGAGGAACCATGAGAAAGAAAAAACAAAACAAAACAAAAAAGAGAGAGCAGATAGTATGCTTCAATCTGCATTCAGACGCCATATTTTTTTGTCTGGATATACATCACATTTTCCATCGTGAGTCTTTTGGAGTTGTTTTGGTTCCCTGTGGTACCTGAAAGCCATTTTGGGTTCTCTACTCTATCTCAATGGAATTTCACGAAGCTTGAATCAGGTCGACGCTATGCTCTTATGCCAGGCATAACATGTACTACTTATAGCTCTGTTTATGCTTACCCGGAAAGCCTGTCTCCTCAAATGCTGCACTCTCTGCAGACAGACTTGGGTCATAGAGCATTCATGGGGGTATAAAGTAAAATGAATGTGGGAATATTCACCCCGTCATCCCAAATGAACCAAAAGAAAGAGGAAATTAGAATTGGATCCTACAGGTAAAAAAAATGGAATTTAATTGTGAAATAAGGATTTTTAAGAAATCATTTCCATGTTCAGTTAGTCTTTTATTTTAGATCATTTTGTACCTCGTTTATAGAAAGCAACTTCAGAAACTGTTTAACAGTTTAACCAGTTTGCAGGCATTATAACTAAGGACTGCTGATTTAGACAATGCTCTCAAATGTGTATGAACAAAAGAAAAATAACTCTCACTTTTCCAGTCTTCTTCAGTCCAGAGATATTGGCCTCTTGGATATCTCACGAATAAGACACTCCCTTTCTCAGCTCTGAGCATTCTCTCTGTGGGTCCTCCATCCCCACAATAGTCTCCCTTCTCCACTCCAACTCCTGACCTACTAGTTCTTTTCAAGCACCAATTAAAATCCTTCCTTTTACAGTAATCTTTTCTCAACCCCTCTTAATTCTCTTGCCTTCCCTTTGTTAATTACTTCCTATTGATCCTTGCTTTGTTTATATTTGCTTGCATGTTGTCTCCTCCATTAGATTATAAGCTTCTTAAGGGAAAGTACTGACTTTTGCCATTTCTTGTTTCCCCAGTGACTGTCACATGCTGGGTGCTCGATAAATGTTTATTGATTGTTTTATGCTTTGATGTATCCATAATCCCTACATTTAAATAGACCGAGGGCCCTCAGTATTATTCTCACCTATGCATAGTATCATTTTTATGTGACTGATTTTTTCCAGACATCAAATAAGTAAGAATTCATCTGCTTGCCATAGCTATTGCCAACATCACTTGCCTGATATGGGCCCTCAATTTCCTCGTAAATTTGGATGGAGAACTAGAAGTTCAGTATTAAAAAGGGGGTTCAGGTGCTATCTTTTGCACTTGCTCGTGCTTTGACCATGGTCAAGTCTCTAAAACAGAGTTTCTCCATCTGTAAAATGTGGACAGTGCAGCCTGTATGGACCCGACAGCACTGTTGTGAACAGAATATTATATCACACATTTAAAATGCCTTGAAAACCTTAAAGAGCTACAAAATTGTCAGTTACTATTATCACCATCATCATCACCATTCCGTTCATTCCTGATCAATCCGTCCTTTATACTGCAGCTAAACTAATCATTCTTACATAAAGCTCCCACTTACATTATCCTATAAAATTCACAAAGCGATTTGCATTTATTCATCATATTTGATCCTCACACCAATCCTGTAAGGTAGGTTCTATTTCCCTTTTCAGATCACAAAACCAAGGGCCAGAGAGTTTAAATGGCTTCTCACACAATTAATAGATATCTAAAGCAGAATTTGAACCTACGTTTTCAAGACTTTAAGTCCAACATTCCATGGTTGCTCCCAATTAACTTCCAAATAAAGTAAAATCTCTTCTGTCTAGGATTCAAGCCATTAATGCGGTTACATCAGATAGTCTTCCAAATGATTTCTGCTGTTAAGCCAGCCCAGATTATCTACTTTCTACCCTTATAACAAGTGAAGGTCTCCTTACCTTTTCCTAGAATGACTCTTTTTTGCCTTTCATTTCTAATTAGTACTCGTCCTTTAAACTATAACACAAATATCATATCCTCCAGCAAGCTTTCTCAGATTCCTTGGGTTGAAACTGACCTTCCCTTGAAAGCCCAGACGGTGTTTTATTTTCTAACTCTCTACAAACATTGGGATTTATGCTGCATTCTTCTACTTGACCAAAAATTGCATGAGGACAGAAGATCCATACCATCTAAACTTCGTATCTTCTTCACCATTACATGACTGTAACAACAATGTGGCTAGCAGTTACTGTGGCTGCATAAGACCAGTAACACCAGTGTGCAGAAGAGCTATCAGCAAAGGTTCTTTAGTCTGCTTTTCTGAGGAAAGCAACTTTAAGGGCTTAACATTCTCACTTTAATCGAACATGCGTGTATCATTCACTTAGTTCAGGGAAAAAAGCCAGCAGCCTGAACTTCAAAGCAAATACCAACAGAAATTACAGACAGAGACACCAAATCACAATATATAGTTACCAAAAAGAGAAGCACCAACGTCTGGGTTTTCTTCAAAGCCGGGGCGGGGGTGAGGGTTTCCAGTAGCTACCTAGAGTCTCCACACCAACACTCTTTCAGTGGACCAGAGCCCCAAACAAAATGCTATCCTCTGATTTTATATACCCGTCTTAAGGCCTGAGGCTTCAAACCTAATCAGCAAAAGGGTGTGGGCATGGGCCTTTATACCTAGTAAGACTTAATCAAAAGCACTTGACTACTTTAGCTTTCTAAAAGAGAAAACAGTACAAAAGAAAAAAAGTCCCACCTTAATTACCAATACAATGACAGAGATCTATAAGCAGGAGGAATTTAATAAATGTTTAGGGTGTTGTGTTTTTACATGATCCCAGCTGGTGGTAGATGATGGTTAATAAAGGGAATATAAGGCTTATATGGCCGTCATCTTCAGTGGGCCTCTGACCTATTTATAGTTAACAGGAAAAGTAGATATTATCTCTTTGCAAACAAAGGTGGAAATGATGTGGAGTTCATCTACTCCAGTTCACTTGCTTTCCATTTGAGAAAACAGAGGTTGAAAGCATGCAAATGTTTTGGCCATGGTGACAAAAGAAAGAAGATTGGGAGAGCTAGGATTTGAACTCTGGTTCTATCCTTTGACTAAAACTTTTGCAGAAAAATGTGGCCTTTAAGTTATTCTTAACCTCAGCTTATAGAACAGGGCCGAAAACACATCTGAAGGGTGGTTGTCCTCAACGTAGGATGGTACAGCTTTCCTCCATATATTGTACAGCATGTCTCAATTCAAAAGAGCTTCTTTCAGATGGATATTACCATAGCACCACTGAATGTCTGTGATGAAAGGAACCTTAAAGAACCTTTTTTTTTCCTTAGAGGCTTAGAAGCTGGTAAAATCATAAGTATTAGTCCAATTTTCTCATTCTATAAGAAATTGAGGGCCAAAGAAAGTAAATGCCACTCAAGATAACAACGATAAGATTGATGACCAAAGAAGAGAAACTAACTCTCCCTATTTCTTTTGCAGAGGCTGGGATGACCCAAAGGTGGAGAACAATATATAGAAGGTAAAAAAAATGTTGACATATTCATTGGTTTGCTGATCCCGCCCCCCCCCAATTAAAAAGTATTTGTTATAAGTGACTGCTCTCTTGAAGAAGGAAGAAAATGAACATTGTGGAAATTTAGATGATGATGATGATGATGATAACAGATATACATATATGCATATATATATATATGTATACATATATATGTATAGAGAGACAGAAAAAGAGAGAAGTGTAATTTAAATCCAGCTCCTCTGTTTTCACATCCAATGTTCTTTTCGTTATAGACCATAATCACCATTCTCCTCAGAATCACAAATATTTAGAGTTAAAAGTGACCTCAGCATTACGTTGTGTAGGTTTTTCCAGGTTGTTATGAAGTCCGTATCATCCCCATTTCTATGTCTACACGACACAATGCTGAGTGAGCGGAGCAGAGCCAGGAGAACATTATACACAACCACAGATATATGGATTCTGTGAGGACCAATCCTTACAGACTTCGCTCTCCTCAGCAACACAAGGTACAAAGACAACTCCAAAGGACTCACGATGGAGAATGCTGTCTACATCCAGAGAAAGAACTATGAAGTATGAATGCAGATTGAGGCACACTTCATGATCGTCTTTTTCTCCCCCTTTTTTTTCTTCTCTTTTGTTTTTGTTTTTGGGTTGTTGTTTTTTTTTTTTGGTTCTATTTCTTCTTTCTCATGATTCATTCCATTGGTCATAATTCTTCTCCACAACTTGACTAGTGTGTAAATTAATTCAATGTGGAAAAAAGTGACCTCAGTTACCATCTAGTTTAATCCATTCCCGAAAGAAAAAAAAATTCCAATTATAACTTATCAGAGAAATGGCCGTGCAGCCTCTGTTTGGAAAATACCAAGTGAAAGCCACTAGGCTCCAAGGCAGCCCATTCTACTTTGAGATATAGCTCTGATTTTATCAGAGGTTCTCCATCCCAACAACAAGCCTGAATTTGCCTCTTTGTAACTTCCACTTATTTCTCCTGGTTTTTTTCTTTTTTTTTTTTTTCCTAAATGCAATTTATTTATTTAACATATTTGGTTTTCAGCATTGATTTTCACAACATTTTGAATTACAAATTTTCTCCCCATTTCTACCCTCCCCCCCACTCCAAGATGGCTTATATTCTGGTTGCCCTGTTCCCCAGTCAGCCCTCCCCTCTATCACCCCCCTCCCCTCTCATCCCCTTTTCCCTTCCTTTCTTGTAGGGCAAGATAAATTTCTACGCCCCATTGCCTGTGTATCTTATTTTTTAGTTGCATACAAAAACTTCTTTTGTTTTTGAACATCTGATTTTAAAACTTTGAGTTCCAAATTCTCTTCCCTCTTCCATTCCCACCCACCCTCCCTAAGAAGTTGAGCAATTCAACCTAGGCCACACATGTATTATTATGTATAACCCTTCCACAATACTCATGTTGTGAAAGGCTAACTACATTTTGCTCCTTCCCAACCCATCCCGCTTTATTGAATTTTCTCCCTTGACCCTGTCCCCTTTCCAAAGTGTTTGTTTTGATTACCTCCACCCCCATCTGCCCTCCCCTCCATCATCCCCCTGCCTTTTATTTTTTTTTTTATCTTCCTCCCTTTTCTTTCCTGTGGGGTAAGATACCCAACTGAGTATGTATGGTATTCCCCCTCAGGCCAAATCTGATGAGAGCAAGGTTCACTCATTCCCCCCTCACCTGCCCTCTCCCCTCCTCCCATAGAACTGCTTCCTCTTGCTACCTTTATGCGAGATAATCCACCCCATTCTATCTCTCCCTATCTCCCTCTCTCAGTATGTTACTCTCTCATCCCTTAATTTCATTTTATTTCTTTTAGATATCTTCCCTTCATCTTCAACTCACCCTGTGTCTGCTCTCTCTCTTTTACATATATATATATATATAAACACACATATATATATATACACATACATACACATACCTACATATACACATAAATATATACATACATACACATTCACTTATATATATACATAAACATATATATACATATATACATATACATATATATATATATGTGGATATTCCCTTCAACTACCCTAATACTGAGGTCTCATGAATCATACTCATCATCTTTCCATGTAGGAATGTAAACAAAACAGTTCAACTTTAGTAAGTCCCTTGCAATTTCCATTTCTTGATTACCTTTTCATGCTTCTCTTGATTCTTGTGTTTGAAAGTCAAATTTTCTATTCAGTTCTGGTCTTTTCACTGAGAAAGCTTGAAAGTCCTCTATTTTATTGAAACTCCATATTTTGCCTTGGAACATGATACTCAGTTTTGCTGGGTAGGTGATTCTAGGTTTTAATCCTAGCTCCATTGACCTCCGGAATATCGCATTCCAAGCCCTTCGATCTCTTAATGTAGAAGCTGCTAGATCTTGGGTTATTCGGATTGGGTTTCCACAATACTCAAATTGTTTCTTTCTGGCTGCTTGCAGTATTTTCTCCTTGATCTGGGAGCTCTGGAATTTGGCACGAATATTCCTAGGAGATTTCTTTTTGGGATCTATTTGAGGAGGCGATCGATGGATTCTTTCAATTTCTATTTTGCCCTGTGGCTCTAGAATATCAGGGCAGTCCTCCTTTATAATTTCTTGAAAGATGGTGTGTAGGCTCTTTTGATCATGGCTTTCAGGTAGTCCAATAATTTTTAAATTATCTCTCCTGGATCTATTTTCCAGGTCAGTGGTTTTTCCAAGGAGATATTTCACATTGTCTTCCATTTTTTCATTCCTTTGGTTCTGTTTTATAATATCCTGATTTCTCATAACGTCACTGGCTTCCACTTGCTCCAATCTAATTTTTAAAGTAGTATTTTCTTCAGTGGTCTTTTGGACCTCCTTTTCCCTTTGGCTAATTCTGCCTTTCAAGGCATTCTTCTCCTCATTGGCTTTTTGGAGCTCTTTTGCCATTTGAGTTAGTCTGTTTTTTAAGGTGTTGTTTTCTTCAGTGTATTTTTCAGTATTTTTTTGGGTCTCCTTTAGCAAGTCATTGACTTGTTTTTCATGGTTTTCTCGCATCCTTCTCATTTCTCTTCCCAATTTTTCCTCCACTTCTCTAACTTGCTTTTCCAAATCCTTTTTGAGTTCTTCTATGGCCTGGGGCCAGTTCATGTTTTTCTTGGAGGCTTTTGTTGTAGGCTCTATGACTTTGTTGTCTTCTTTAGGCTGTACGTTTTGGTCTTCTTTGTCACCAAAGAAAGAATCCAAAGTCTGAGACTGAATCTGGGCGCGTTTTCGCTGCCTGGCCATATTCCCAACCAACTAACTTGACCCTTGAGTTTTTCAGTGGGGTATGACTGCTTGTAGACTAACGAGTTCTATGTTCTATGTTTGGGGGGGAGGTGCCAGCTCTGTCAGAGCTGCACTCCTCCTTCCCCAGGGACCCCCAGTCCAGACTGGGCTTAGATCTTCAGCAGGCTGTTGCACTCCTGCTCTGATCCGCCACTTAATTCTTCCCACCAGGTGGGCCTGGAGCCGGAAGTAGCAACAGCTGTAGCTGCCCCACCTCCGCTGCCCCCGGGGCTGGAAGCCGAACCGCGAACTCCTTCCACTCCCGCAGCTTTTCCCACTAACCTTCTCCCCAGTCTTTGGTGTTTGTGGGTCGAGGGGGTCTGGTAACTGCCGCAGCTCACATATTCAGGGCACTAGGGCCCCCTGCGCCCGGCTTCTGGTCTGGATCGTCCACGCCACTCAGGCTGGGCTCTGCTCCACTCTGTTCCCAGCTCCCAGCTCCCAGCTCCGTGTGGAATAGACCTCACCCAGAGACCATCCAGGCTGTCCTGGGCTGGAGCCCTGCTTCCCTCTGCTGTTCTGTGGGTTCTGCCGTTCTAGAATTGGTTCAGAGCCATTTTTTATAGGTTTTTGGAGGGACTCGGGTACGGAGCTCACTCTAGTCCGTGCTTACCAGCTGCCATCTTGGCTCCGCCCCCTGGTTTTTTTCTTTGTATTCTAAAAGGACAAGTCAAACTACTCTTCCATATGACAGTCCTTCAAATATTTGAAAGTATCTTATCCTTCTGGTTCTCATATGGCATAAACTTAAGGACCTTGATCATCCTTCATGTCCTTTGGCTTGTTAATGTCCTTCCTAAAATGTGGTAACTGAAGCTGACAACGATTCCCCAGATGTATAGAGAAACAATCAGCTACTTGTTCCTGGAAGCTATGCCTCGGTAATATAATTTCCTGTACATTAATTTGCGGAAAGTTAAAAATTCCAAATTCAGGATGGGGATTTTTTTAAGGCAAAAATCCATATTGCCCAAAAGCCAAGTGTATTTGTTGAGTGGAGAAACTAGCTGAAGACTGATAACCATCCCTCCATTAAAAAAACAAACAAAATCCATATTTTTGTGGGCTCTTTTAGTTTTTAGGTTACCAGGTTGGGAATAGTTCACTTATCCAAAGCTCTATGAAACACAACTGCTGCAACCAATAGAAGATCAGTTTGGAGAAAACAAAGAAGGCTTTATAAGTAGAGCTTCACATTTAGATATTAAGTGGCTTTCTTGAAATCAATGGTAAGCTTACTTTATACTGCCATTATTATTTTGTACAGAGTCTGTAAGGTGAATCAGTAAGTGGAAGATCTTTCCTGCCCATTGACTAGGCCTCAGGTGGAACCAACAAAGGGAGGTCTAATTAGAGGCAGGCCCACACCCTTTTACTAACTAGCTGTGAGGCCCAGGCCCACATCCTTTTGCTAGTTAAGCTGATGTGGCCTTGAAGGGGAGCTACTAAGACCAGAGCCAATGGTATGTGCACTAAGTTCTAGTCAATTAAATGCCTGCTAAGATTGTATAAAAAGAGAGTCTAGAACTGAGAGCAGCAGAACTGAGAGGAGCAGATCAGCTGCACTGAGAGTGGCAGGATTCAGAAGCTGACATCAAGAGGACATTGAGGCAGTGAGAGGTATAGGAATCAGAATTCAGCCCAAGGAGAAGGAGCAGGAACTTGGAGTCTACAGACCTGGAGCACAGAGTTAGGATTCCTAAGTGATTGTTTACAGGAAAGGCCTAGCAGGGGGGAAGATTACAGGATGACATGGCTCCTTGCCATAATATTGTGTTACAATTTCTTGTTGCTACATCGAAGTGGGCTTACTGATTTTGGAATTTTATTGCTACTATATGGAATTGGAATTACTGGTCCTGGGATTTGATTCTCTCATGTCTAAATAAATGTTATACTTCCTCTGCCTTCTACCTAGAGAATTTCTTATACTGTGCTCTCATGGAGCTCTCACTCAAATTGTGGATGACAATGCTGGATGGGAAGGGCAGAGCCATGAAGGGTGCCAGTGACGGGGCAAATAAAAAGTTCCAGGACTCCCTAGAACACTCCCTAGAACAATGACCAAGTATCATTCTGCCCAGCAGAACTGGGAGTCTGGAGGAGAGTGCCCCAACACCATCACCAGCACCATCACCACCACCACCAGCAGCATAGAGAAGGATCTCCCCCCTGTAGTAGACGTAAGGGTCAGAATGGGGCAGGGATTCAGCAGGGCAGGTAATGGGAGCATTGGCAGGAAGGTTGGGAGAGGGCACCCTGATGGATACCAGCTCACATACAATTAATACAAATAAACAATTACCACTAATAAGACATTTCCCTTCTTCCTCCCCATTCCCCCAGTCCTTCCCCCAGCCATACTGGATAGTCTCTGAGACTCACAGTACTATCTTAGTGCGTACTCTGGAAGGTGATGAACAGGTGTTGCTTCCTGACACTGCCCCTTCCATCCACAGTCTGTTTTAGTGTAGGGTGGCTTGCTTCCTGCAATAAAACAAAAGCAAAAAAAAATGAAAAAAAAATAGAAGAAAATATGAATAATCTCATTGGAAAAACAGTCGGCCTAGAAAATAGATGGAGGAGAGACAATGTAAGAGTCATTGGACCACCTGAAAACCACGATCAAAGAAAGAGCGTAGGCATTATTAGAAGAAAGTATCCAAGAAAACTGCCCTGATGTCTTAAATTCAGAGGGTAAAATAGTAATTAAAAAAATCTACCGCTCACTTTTTGAAAGAGATTCCAAAATGAAAATTCCCAGGAGTATTATAGCTCAATTCCAGAGCTCCTAGGTGAAGGAGAAAAAATTACAAGGAGTCACAAAGAATTCAAATATCATGGAGCCATAGTCATTGTCACATTCCACATTAAAGGAGGAGAGAGCTTGGAATACACTATTTGAGAAAGCAAAAAGCTAGGGTTGAAACAAAGAATAAACTATGCTTCAAAACTGAATATAATCATTCGAAGGAAAAATGGACAGTTGATGAAACAAAGAAATTTTAAACATTCCTAAACACAAGACTCTAGAGAAGTGTAAAAAGAAACAGGAAAGAAAAATCCTAAGGGACTCAATAAAGGTTGTTCACATTGCAGAGCTCAATGGAAAATTTGATGTTCAAATAAAAAACCCAAGAGAGACATAAAAAGGTAAACAGGGGAAAAAAACCTTGTTATTTAATAAGGGCAAATTGTTTACATCCTTATATAGAATTATATTGTTTTAATGGGAATTGTGCAATCATTACAACAATTAAAAGTGATATACATAGACTGAGGGTGTCAGTATAAAATAACCGTTATGATGATAAATACATAATTAAGGGGTGTACAGTAATTATTCTGGGAGGAGAGATAAGGAAGAGGTAGAAAAGGGTAAAGTACATCACAGGAAGAGGAAAAAAACATTTTACTAGAGGGAAAGAAGGGAGGGAGAACAGTATTTAATCTCATCGGATTTGTTTCAACAAGGGAATAACATACTCAGAAAAGTATAGAAATCAAATGTGTCTTAGAGGCAGTAAAAGGGGAGAGGGGAAAGAAAATGGGAGCAGTTAGCTCAGGGGGTGGAGCCAAGATGGCGGCTAGAAAGCAGGGACTAGCGTGAGCTCCCCGTCAAGTCCCTCCAAAAACCTATAAAAATGGCTCTGAACCAATTCTAGAACTCCAGAACCCACAAAATAGCAGAAGGAAGCAGGGCTCCAGCACGGGACATCCTGGATGGTCTCTGGGTGAGGTCTATCCTGCACGGAGCAGGCCCTAGCGCCCTGAATCAGTGAGCTGCAGCAGTTACCAGACTTCTCAACCCACAAACACCAAAGACAACAGAGAAGGTTAGTGGGAAAAGCTGCTGGGGACAGAGTTTAAAAAGGAGTTTGCAGTTCAGCCACCGCCCTGGGGCAGAGGAGGTGGGGCAGCTACAGAACTACAGCTGCAGTTACTTCCGGCCACAGGCCCACCTGGTGGAAGGAATTAAGTGGCTGATCAGAGCAGGAGTGAAGAGCCTGCTGAAGATCTAAGTCCAGTCCAGGTTGGGGGTTCTGGGGGAAGGAGGAGTACTGGTATGGCAGAGCTGGCGCATCCCCCCAGGCTTGGAACGTAGTTCTCTTAACTCTACAAGCAGTCATACCCCATTGAAAAACTCAAGGGTCAAGTTAGTTGGCTGGGAATATGGCCAGGCAGTGAAAACGCACCAAGATTCAGTCTCAGACACTGGAATCTTTCTTTGGTGACAAAGAAGACCAAAACATACAGCCAGAAGAAGTCAACCAAGTCAAAGAGCCTACAACAAAAGCCTCCAAGAATAACATGAACTGGTCTCAGGCCATGGAAGAGCTCAAAAAGGATTTGGAAAAGCAAGTTAGAGAAGTAGAGGAAAAATTGGGAAGAGAAATGAGAAGGATGCGAGAAAACCATGAAAAACAAGTCAATGACTTGCTAAAGGAGACCCAAAAATATACTGAAAAATATACTGAAGAAAATGGGGGCAGTTAGAAGGGAGCGAAGAATTAACAAGGAAAGAAGGGTAAGATAAGGGAGGAGAGTCAGTAGGGAAGGAAAACTGAAGAAGATGGTGGTCAAAAGCAAAACTTTTTTGAGGAGTGGAAAAGAGAAGGGAAAAATAAACCCATAAATGGGGCAGGGGATAGGATGGAGAAAAAGACACAGATAGGAATAATAACTGAAGGTGAATGGGATGAATTCTCCCATAAAATGGACGTGGATGGCAGAACGGATTAAAAAACATAATCCTACAGCATGTTGTTTACAAGAAACACATTTGAAACACAAGGTAAAGGTGAAAAGCTGGAGTAGAATATATTATGTTTCAGCTGATGTAAAAAAAAGGGGGTAGCAATCCTAATCTCAGAAAAAGCAAAAGCAAAGATAGGTCTAATTAAAAGAGATAATGAAGGAAACTATATCCTGCTAAAAGGCAGCATAGACCATGAAGCAATATCATTACTTCACATGTATGCACAAAGTGGTATAGCATATAAATTCTCAGAAGAGAAGTTAAGGTAATTACAGGAAGAAATAGACAGCAGAACTATACTAGTGGGGGACCTCAACCTCTCCCTCTCAGAACATGATAAATCTAACCTCAAAATAAAGAAGAAGTTAAAGAGGTGAATAGAATTTTAGAAAATGTAGATATGATAGACCTCTGGAGAAAACCAAATGAGAATAAAAAGGAATATACCATTTTTTCAGTGGTACATGACACATATTCAAAAATTGACCATGTACTAGGACATAAAAACCTCACATTCCAGTGCAGAAAGGCAGAAATAATCAATGCATCCTTTTCAAATCATGATGCAAAAAAAATTATTTGTAATAAAAAACCATAGAAAGATAAACTAAAAATTAACTTGAAACTAAAGAATCTAATTCTAAAAAATAAGTGGGTCAAAGAACAAATCATAGACACAATTAATAACTTCATTCAAAAGAATGACAATAACGAGACAAGAAACCAAAGCTTATGGGATGCAGCAAAAGCAGTTCTTAGGGGAAGTTTTATGTCTTGAAGTGCTTACATGGCTAAAATAGATAAAATGGAGATCAATGAATTGGGCATGCAACTGAAAAAGCTAGAAAAAGAACAAATTGAAAATCCCCAATTAAATACCAAATTAAAATTACTGAAAATCAAAGGGGAGATTAATAATACTGAAATCAAGAAAACTATTGAACTAACAAATAAAACTAAGAGCTCATTTTATGAAAAATGCAATAAAATTGATGAAACTTTGGTCAATTTGATTAGAAAAAAAGAAGAAAACTAAATTACCAGTATCAAAAATGAAAAAGGTGAATTCACCTCCAATGAAGAGTAAATTAAAACAGTAATTAGGAATTAGGTTGCCCAACTGTATTCCCGTAAATTTGACAACCTGAGGGAATTGAATGAATATTTACAAAAATATAAATTGACCAGGTTAGCAGAAGAGGAAGTAAAATACCTAAATAAGCCCATCTCAGAAAAAGGAATTGAGCAAGCCGTCAATGAACTCCCTTGGAAAAAACTCTCCAGGACCAGATGGATTTACAGGCTAATTCTATCAAACATTTAAAGAAAAAATTAATTTCAATACTGTATAGACAATTGGGGAAAATGGGCAAAGAAGGAGTTCTACCAAATTCTTTTTTTATGACACAAATATGGTACTAACATTTAAACCAGGAAGAGTCAAAACAGAGAAAGAAAAGTATAGACCAATTTCCCTAAAGAATTTTGATGCAAAAATTTAAAATAAAATATTAGCAAAAATTTGCAGCAACTTATCAGGAGAATAATACACTATGACCAGGTAGGATTTATTCCAGGAATTCAAGGCTGGTTCAACATGAGGAAAACTATCAGCATAATTGATCATATCACTAACAAAGCTAGCAGAAACTATATGATTATCTCAATATATGCAGAAAAAGCTTTTGACAAACTACAACACCCATTCCTATTAAAAACACTAGAAAGCATAGGAATAAATGGTGTCTTCCTAAAACCATCAACAAGCATTATATGTAATGGGGATAAACTAGATGTACTCCTAATAAGACCTATGATGAAACAAGGATGTCCATTATCACCCCTCTTTTTCAATTTTGTACTAGAAATGTTAGCTTTAGCAATAAGAGACGAAAAAGAAATTGAAGGAATTAGAATAGGCAAAGATGATTTGGCGATTTACTTAGAGAATCCTAGAGAATCAAGTAAAAAACTACTTGAAATAATAAACAACTTTAGCAAAGTTGCAGGATATAAAATAAACCCACATAAATCCTTGGCATTCCTATATATTAGTAACAAGGCCAAATGGCAAGAGATAGAGAAATTCCATTTAAAGTTACTGTAGACAATATAAAATATTTGGGAGTCTACTTGCCAAGACAAACGCAGGTCCTATATGTTCACAATTACAATAAACTTTTCACATAAATAAAGTCAGATCTAAATAAATGGAAAAATGTTAGTTGCTTGTGGTTAGGTCGAACTAATATAATAAAAGTGACAAATATACCTAAACTATTTTACTTATTCAGTGCCATACCAATCAAACTACCAAAAGTATGTTACAGAATTTCTTACCAATTCATCTGGAAGAACAGGAGGTCCAGAACATCAAGGAAATTAATGAAAAGAAATGCTAGGGAAGGGGGCCTAGTCATAAAAGATCTCAAACTGTATTATAAAGCAGCAGTCATCAAAACCGCATGGTACTTACTGGCTAAGAAACAGAGTGGTCGGTCAGTGGAACAGGTTAGGTACACAAGATGCAGCAGTCAACGACTATGTCAAATATATATATATATATATATATTTGACAAACCCAAAGAATCTAGCTTCTGGGTTAAGAATTTACTATTTCACAACAACTGCTGAGGAAGCTGGAAAATAGTATGGCAGAAATTGGGCATTCAAAAATATCTGATACTACATACAAAAATAAAGCCAAAATGGCTTCATGACTTAGGAATAAAGGCTGCTACCATAAGCAATTCGAGAGAACATGGAATAGTTTACCTGTCAGATTTATGGGAAAGTGAAGTATTTATGACCCAATAAGTGATAGAGAGCATTACAAAATGCATAATGGATAATTTTGATTATGTTAAATTGAAAAGTTTGTGTTCAAACAAAGGCAATGCAACAAAGATTAGGAGGGAAGCAGAAAATTGGGAAAGAATCTTGAAAACCAGTGTCTTTGATAAAGGCCTCATCTCTAAGATATACAGGGAATTGAGCCAAATATGTAGGAATACAAGTCATTCCCCAATTGAGAAAAGGTCAACGGATATGAACAGGCAGTTTTCAGAGGAAGAAATTAAAAATATCTATAGTCATATGAAAAAATGCTCTAAATCATTATTGATTAGAGAAATTCAAATCAAAAGAACGGTTAAGCACCACATCTCTCCTGTCAGATTGGCTAAAATGACAAAACAGGAAAATGCTAAATGCTGGAGAGGATGTGGGAAGATTGGAACATTGTTACATTGTTGGTGGAGTTGTGAACTGCTCCGGCCATTCTGGAGAGCAATTTGGAACTATGCCCAAAGGGCTATAAAAATGTTCATACCCTTTGACCCAGCAATACCACTTCTAGGGCTTTATCCCAAAGAGATCACACAAGTGGGACATGGACCAATATGTACAAAATTATTTATAGTAGCTCTTTTTGTGGTGGTAAAGAATTGGAAATCAAGAAGATGCCCATCAATTGGGGAATGGCTAAACAAATTGGGGTGTACAAATGTAATGGAATACTATTGTGCTCTAAGAATTGAGTAGCAGAGGGACTTCATTACGGGAAAGACGTATATGAACTGAGGCTGAGTGAGGGGAGCAGAACCAGGAGATCTTTATGCACAATTACAGAAACATGGTATCTGTAACGACTAACTTTGATAGACTTGGCTCTTTTCATCAATGCAAGGTTCAAAGATAGTTCCAAAAGACTCATGATGTAAAAAGCTATGCAGATGCAAAGAAAGGATTATGAAGTCTGAATGCAGATTGAGGCAAACTATTTGCTCTCTTTTTTTTCCCCTTCTTTTTTTGATTTCATTTCTTCTTTCTCATGATTCATTCCTTTGGTTATAATTCTTTTTTACAACTGAACTATTATGTAAATCAGTTCAATGTGAAGGTATATGTAGAACCTACACTGGAATACATGCCCTCTTGGAGCGAGGGGGGAGGAGAGGGAAGGAGAAGAAATTCTGAATCCAAAAAATTGTGTAACTGAGTGTTGTAAACTAAAAATAAAAAATATCAAATACTTTATTCTATTGCACAAAAGAGCTGGGGTTACAACCAAGGGAAACATACCAAGCAAAGATAGGTATAACCCTGACTGGAAAGGGGACATTTAATGATCTCAAAGACTTTTAGGTTTTTGTGACAAAAACCCCAGCACTGAAGGAGAAAATTTGATATACAACATCTAGGAGAAATATATGGTAGACATTTTAAACCAACTGATCTTATAACGGATTATAAGGGACTCACTAAGGTCAAATTGTTTACTTTGTATATGTGAAAATATTAGCAGTGCTATTGTGATAGTCATAGTTATTTGGGTAGTTTGAAAAAAAAAGCGTGTTGGGCTGAGTATGAAGTGGTGATTCTTAAAAATCTGTGTGGAAAGAGATAAAAAGGAGTTATTATCTCATACAAATGAGGCATAAAGGGAAATACTGATACAGAGTAACCTAGTAGAAGGAGGGCAAGTAGTGCTAGATAGAACCTTACTCCAGGGTAAATAGGGTGAGAAGGAAAGTAAGGGAAAATAGGAACACTCAAAATAAACAAGTAATTATAGATTGGCATGTGAGTGCCACAAATTTACCCATGAAACAGAAACAGTTTATTAAAAATTTGAATTGAAAAGTGAAATTCTAGGCATATGGTTGCAAATGACCCCAACAAAGAAGAAAAAAGAAATATCTAAAAACTTCTTCAGTAAATTCAGATTTTAAAATGACATGTGCAAAAGGTAGAAGGGGAGACACATACGTATATACATACATGTGTGTATATATGTGTACATATGCATATCATATATATATATATATATACACACACACACATGTATATATTCATAATGAAGAATACTAATAATAATATCAGGAAGGATAAAGTCCAGAAGAGTTTTTTTAGGTATTTGCAAAGGCAAAAGAAGGAAGGGGTAGATAAATCCACTGCTGGAGACAGATTGTGTAATGTTAGCAAGTGACATAGAAAGCAGAACTACTAAACCTCTGTTTTGCTTCCATCATCTCTATCCAGGAGAATGATCTTAAAACTAGAATGTGTTGAACAAACATGACCCAAGTAAGAATTCAAGTCCAGAATCGGTGAAAATTTAATGAGGTTAGTCTGGCACGAACTGTTTCTGATTAAGTCAAACTGTCTTTTAGGGATCACTTTCTAAATGTCCACAAACCTCTCATAAATAATATGTTCTAGAATTTTTGCCTGGAATAGAAATAAAGCACACAGGAATATATAAAAAAATTTGAATTACACATTATGTTGTTTTTAGTAAACATTTTAAAAATGAGGAATACAGAAAAAGCAGCAGCATTCAGAGTGTAAAGAAAGCAGGGATAGTAATCATAATCTCAAAAAGAGTTGAAGTTAACATAGATTAAATCAAATGTGAAAAACAGAAAACCTGCACTGAGTCAGCAATATTATTCAATATTGTTTAAGACCATTTAAAATTCCTAGACATAATAAAACACCTGCCAAAGCAGACAAGGATTTTGTGATTACAGGACATTTTTTTGCAGATAAATTCTGATATAAATAATTGAAACAATATTTATTGTTCATCTGTAGTCAAAGCCAATATAATTTTTAAAATCACAATTTTATTTAATTCAATGTCATCCCAATTAAATTGATAAAAAATTTGCTGAGTAAAAAAAAATAATAAAGTTCATTTGGAAAAACAAAAATTCAGGAACTTCATAAAAACCAGGGGATAAAAGGAGTTAAGGAAGTAGATTGAGCAGTATCAGACCTTACACTATATTGTAATGTGTGAGAGTTGTTTAAGTATTAAAGGATGATTTTTATTTTTTAAATTAAAACTTTCTTGTATGAATAGAACCTATGTAGGCAAGAAGAGAAAGAATGAAAAAAGAAATGGGAGAAACAGTTTCATAGACAAAGGGTCAGGTTGTGATTGTGTTGGAATATTGCTGTGGTATAGGAAATGCTGAGCTGGCTGATTGAGAAAAAACATGGAAAGACTTGGATTTATGAAGGAAGAGACTATCCACCTTGAGAGAAAGAGATGATAGGAGGAAATAAACAAAGTACTGTCTTAAATATGTATGAGTATATATGTATGTGTGTGTGTATACATATATATATATATATATATATATATATATATATATATATATATATATATATACACACACACCCAATTGAGTGTGTATGGTATTTCCTCCTCAGGTCAAATCTGATGAGAGCAAGATTCACTCATTCCCCCTCACTTGCCCCCTCTTCCCTCCCAACAGAACTGCTATTTCTTGCCACTTCTATGTGAGATAATTTACCCCATTCTATCTCTCCCTTTCTCATTCCTCTCTCATCCCTTAATTTGATTTTAGTTTTTAGATATCATCCCTTCATATTCAACTCACCCTGGGCCCTTTGTGTGTATACATACATACATACATACATACATATGTGTATATATATATATATATATATATATATATATATACACATATTCCCTTCAGCTACCCTAATACTGAGGTTTCATGAATCATACACATCACCTTCCCAAGTAGGAATGTAAACAAAACAGTTCAACTTTAGTAAGTTCCTTGCAATTTCTTTTTCTTGATTACCTTTTCATGCTTCTCTTGATTCTTGTGTTTGAAAGTCACATTTTCTATTCAGCTCTGGTCTTTTCACTGAGAAAGCTTGAAAGTCTTCTATTTTCTTGAAAATCCATATTTTGCCTTGGAGCATGATACTCAGTTTTGCTGGGTAGGTGATTCTTGGTTTTAATCCTAGCTCCATTGACCTCCAGAATATCATATTCCAAGCCCTTCAATCCCTTAATGTAGAAGCTGCTAGATCTTGGATTATTCTGATTATGTTTCCACAATACTCAAATTGTTTCTTTCTGGCTACTTTCAATATTTTCTCCTTGATCTGGGAGCTCTGGAATTTGGTGACAATGTTCCTAGGAGTTTTCTTCTTAGGATCTTTTACAGGAAGTGATCGGTGGATTCTTTCAATTTCTATTTTGCCCTGTGGCTCTAGAATATCAGGGCAGGTCTCCTTGATAATTTCTTGAAAGATGATGTCTAGGCTCTTTTTTCGATCATGGCTTTTAGGTAGTCCAATAATTTTAAAATGATCTCTCCTTAATCTATTTTCCAGCTCAGTGGTTTTTCCAGTGAGATATTTCACATCGTCTTCCATTTTTTTCATTCCTTTGGTTCTGTTTTATAATATCTTGATTTCTCATATTTGACTTTCAAACACAAGAATCAAGAGAAAGCAAGAAAAGTTAATCAAGAAAGACAAATCATAAGGAATTTACTAAAGTTGAACTGTATTGTTTACATTCCTACATGGAAATATGATGTGCATAATTCATAAGACCTCAGTATTAGGGTAGCAGAAGGGAATATACATGCATACATACATATGTGTGTGTATATATATGTATGTATGTATGTATGTATGTATGTATACACACAAAGGGCACAGGGTGAGTTGAATATGAAGGGATGATATCTAAAAAATAAAATCAAATTAAGGGATGAGAGAGGAATATATTGAGAAAGGGAGAGATAGAATGGGGTAAATTATCTCACATAGAAGTGGCAAGAAATAGCAGTTCTGTTGGGAGGGAAGAGGGGGCAGGTGAGGGGGAATGAGTGAATCTTGCTCTCATCAGATTTGACCTGAGGAGGAAATAATATACACACTCAATTGGTTATCTTACCCCACAGGAAAGAAGGAGGAAGAAGATCAAAAAGGGGGGATGAGAGAAGGGAGGGCAGATAGGCGGAGGTGGTAATCAAAAGCAAACACTTTTGAAAAGAGACAGGGTCAAGAGAGAAAATTGGATAAAGGGGGATAGGATAGGAAGGACCAAAATATATTTAGTCTTTCACGACATGAGTATTGTGGAAGGGTTTTGCATAATGATACACATGTGGCCTAAGTTGAATTGCTTGCCTTCTTAGGGAGGGTGGGTAGGGAGGGAAAAGGGGGGAGTATTTTTGGAACACTCCTTACCTGGAAACAGAAAGAGGAAGTGGGGATTGGCAATGGAGACATTTTGTGATGAAACTGAAGGAGTTTGGATTTTCAGTTGAAGAGGCTGGGACTCAAATCCTGTCTCTGTCACTGATGAGCTGTGTATGCCTGAGCAAGTCACATAAGGCCTCTGAGCTTCAGTTGACAGATCGGTAAAATAAGCAGGTCTCATTACATAGCCTGTGTGATTCCTTTCAGCACCAGATCTATATTCTTGCATGTGACCTTAAGCAAGTCACTTCTGTCTGGCCCTCAGTTTCCTCATCTATAAATTGAGAGGGTTGGACTATAATCTTTGATATCCCTTGCAGCTCTTGATCTAAAATCTTGTGCATGACCTTGGTCAAATCACTTCTATAAAATGAGGTGATTGGACTCCTATCTCTAGATCTAGGATGCTATGATCTTCTGGATACATTGAAAATATTAAAAGAATGACTAGGTACAGAAAGGAGTAAGGCCACAGATATACACCATACATTTGAGAATGCTGGTAGCACCTAAAAGGAGATAGATGGCTTTGTTCAGAACGGAGTATATCAGTTGAAGATGGATGAAGAACATGGTTCATGGGAAATGAGATGAATGAAAAGCCTGAGAAATAAGAGTTTCTGAGTAATTAATAATCAATTTATTAATAAGGCTAGCTGATAATCAATAAATTGATGCTCAGTGGTCTATCTCCACAACCAAAGATAAAACCATGGAGGTCATTGAATGGTTAAATGCCTTTGGATAAAGAGGTGCCCTGACAGATGGAAAACAACCTTGATAGGTGAACAATTAGTGAGGAGGTAGGCTAAATGTCTTCAACTCCTTCTCTTGAGAACATGGCTTGATCATGGGACTCGGATACCTCCAACAATCTGGACAAAGGAATTCATCTTCATTCAATCCACTCTGGTCAATTTTCTCTTTCATGTGCTGAGTTACACTCAAACACAATGTGGGGCTGCAAGAGAATAGAATTATTGCTTTACGTTCTGTTTACCCTCTGAATGGAAGAGAGGTCTTCTAGTTGGTTGAGGTCCTGGCCAGGATGAAGGAGCATGTTCCCAGAGAATTTGAAAATATCATTTACCAGCAATTTCCTTCAGAGACTGACTGACTTACAGGGCATGTCCCCTGAATGAGGAAATAGAAAAAAAAACATTAATCCTAACTTAATAATATCTTATTAATATAATAAAATTATATATTCTCCCAGCAGGAAGATGAGATTTAGAAAGAGAAAAGCCCAATTGGAATCTAAGCCATACTACTGAAGACAATGACTATAGTTGCAGCCTTACTATCATTTTGCATACTCCCAGGGTTATTTTTTACAGGTTTATTTTTATTTTTTAGTAGCCCTGGACAGGGCACTTAGGTGGTGCAGTGGATAGAACACCTGTCTTGGAAACAGAAAGATCTGAGTTCAAGTGTGGCCTCAGATACTTACTCTGCCACTCTGGGCAAGTCACATAACCCTTATTTGCCTCAGTTACTCTGGTTGAATTGAAACACTTTGGAGAATGAAATAGCAAATCACTTCAGCATCATTGCAAAGAAAACCCCATGGATAAAAGTCCATGGCCTCACATAGAGTCAGACATCACTGAGTGACTGAACAACAACAAGCCCTCAACAACTGGGCAGATATTTACCTGAATGCCTGGTAGAATGTCAGTCACACTCGATATTATTTCAAAGTTTCCTTCAGAAAAAAGTCAGTCTTTTTTTTGCATTTATGTACTGAAAATGTTTGAGTCCTTTTCTTAATCAACATTAAGACTTTATCCACATAACCATACGGGAGGATAAAATCAGCTCAATGCTGTCCCTACAGCTATGGAGGCTTAACCTGTATCAAATGAGTTCTGATATGATGCTGAGTTTAATAGAGAATTTTGATGGGGATGATTTAGTCTGAATTCATATTGACATTGAAGGAATTCAGTACGCTCTTCATTTCATAAATTGAGGACTTTAGTTTCTTTCTGCCTGTATAATAAGAAAAGAGCTGTTATACGCACTAAAATTCAATAAAAATATGGTTTTAAATGAGTAGGTGGCTTGAACACGAGATGACAGACTCAAAGTGTAATATCTGCATTGGCCACAAGACAGGGATCTCAGTTGTATGATATATTTCTCTCTGGCCTAAAACTTTCATTACAATGCAAATATTCCATCTCTCCACAAAGATGACAACAAAAATGGATAAATTCTGCAATTTCCATTGTGACCACTAGATGTCAGGAAAAGAGTATTATAATATTCTTCAATCTCACTCTTTTGACCAGCAGATGTCCACAAAAGACTGTGAAATAATTTTCAATGGCATTAAATTAGTCAAAAAGCACTTATTAAAAGGTACTATGGGATCGCACAATGCTAGGGGTGCTGGGAGTCCAAAGGTAGGAGTCCAAAGATAAAAATGAAACAGATCCTGCTCTCAGAGAAAAGTACATGCTATTGATGGAGACCAACTCTTTATGAGTAATACAAGAATCGATAAGCATGGTCCTTCAAAAGAGGAAGAAAACAAGTCCCACCATTCCTTTCCAGTGGTGCAAGGTCCACAGGAAAGGCAGGATGAATTTATTTTAACACTTTTTCAATGTCTTGATTCCTTTTACTGAATATTTCTTTCAAAGTTTTTTTTTTTCTTCTGTGTGATGGCTCTCTCTATACTTTTGCTTTTCAGTCATTTTTCAGTCACGTCAGAATCTTCATGACTCTATTTGGGGTTTTCTTAGCAGAGATATTGAAGTGGTTTACCATTTCCTTCTCCAGCTCAATTTACAGATGAGAAAACTGAAGCAAACAGGATACAGTGACTTGCCTATGGTCACACAGCTATTAAGTGTCTCTGGTGGGATTTGAACTCAGTTCTTACTGACTCCAGGCCAAGAACTCAATCCATTGAGCCACCTAATTTCCCTGATCTCTGTCCACTAAAGCACTACAGAAATATGAACTCTCTATTGGTCAAGGCTCTTAGAGTGAATGGGAGGAGGCCAGAGAGCTCAGCTTTGATGGAGACCCTTCCTTCCAGTGTCACTGACTGGCAATTTTTTTGCTATTTTCTCATACACCCTGCCCCTCTTGCCTACTAAACTCTTTTAGCCTCAGTTTCCTAATTGGTAAAATGGTAGCAATCCTGAAATTCCCTACCTAATAGTGCTTTTGTAAGGACAGTACTGTATACATCTTGGACTTTTACATAAATATGAGTTATTCTATCATTATTTTTGTCTCACGAGATGTCTGTCCTGGGAATAGCAGAGGCAACTAAGAGAAAGCTTGTGCAAGGGCTAAGAATGGCTGAAAAGTGAGTACCCCAAGTACCAGGGAACACCAGACATGATGGGAGACTGAGCCCTGGGAAGGACACTTTTCACAATGAGGTGGGAAAGGAAGCCCAGAATCTGGGCCAGGAAGAAAGGGGCAGGGGCTGGTGGAAATGGGAACAAGAGAGGTGAGAAGGGATTTCACATGCCACTTCCAGGAAAGGGGCAAAGGGACAGCTAGGTGGCACAGTGAGTAGAGTACCGGCCCTGGAGTCAAGAGGACCTGAGTTCAAATTTTGACTATGTGGTTTACTACCTCTGTGACCTTGGGCAAGTTGCAAATCCCCTGCTCATGTTTCTTCTTCTATAAAATGGAGAAGTTGGATTATTATTCTATAAATAATATATTCAGAGTATTTTTTAGAAAGGTTAGTATAGCAATCATTCAGGATAAATGAGAAAGAGAGAGATCCGCATCGGGGACACCTGCTGGGAGTCTACACTATTCAGTTATAAAATAAATGTAATACAGGCATCGTAACATGACATTTACATACCCTTCCACATAAATATCTCCCTTAATTCTTATAACAAACTTATGAGGTTTCTGTATTATACAGGTATTATTGCAAATGGGGAAACTGAGGCTCAAAGAGGCAATGAAGTTGTTTTTATTTTGAATTTAATTTAACATTGTTTCACTCTATATTTTCCTGTTTTGGGGGTTTTCCGAGTATCATAATAGTATATCTCTTAGAAGGATGTTTTCCCCAAGCCTGCCAACTGTACCTTTTGAACGATTCTCACTCAACTAGTTAAGTGCAAGAAGGAGGATTTAAAACTAGGTCTCTTCTGACTGCTTTCCCCCAGCTCTTTTCACTATACTGCATTGCCTCTCTTAAGAAGGAGACCATACAGCCAGCATTAGTGGGAACAATGAGAATAGAGAGAAAGGCATGGGTGCCAAAGATATCTTGAAGGAAGACTTGAGGATTCTGGATATAAGGATTAGAGAGAGATGAGTCAAAGATGACTTAAATTTCAAGACTGAGTGCCTAGGAGAATGAAAGTACCACTGGAAAAAATATGGAAGTGGGAGAGGAAGAGATTTATTTTAAAAGAAAGGCTGGGTTATATTTAGTCTAAGGGAATCGCAGAGCAAACGAGCAGAACTGGTCAGTAGGCATCGGGCACCCAGGACTGGAGCCCATATCATTCTAGGGATGAATGCAGATTTAAGAATTAGGGTCTGACAATGCTACAGAAGGGAAGAGAGAGGAGTTTCAAGAAAATGGGGGTGTGATCAGCAGAAAGATTAGGGAGGAGGGGGACAGAGAAGATGCTATTGGATTCCTCAGTCCCTCTTCATACTCACCAAAAACAGATTTATTCCCTGAATAGAGGACTAGATTTAAGATTATGGGTGAATTCTGCACCAGATTGGCCCTGGAAATGAACCATGTAATTCTTGGGATTCCCCCTGATTTCCCTGCCATTGAAAACAATATCTCCCATTCATCGAGGAATGTGCCAATGTCTGGAAGGCCTCATACAGAGTTGAAATGAAATTGCCGTGTTGCTTTAATGATGTAATTGTGCAGTGATAAATCCTGCTGGCAGTTCATATGGACATTGACACATCAAAACAGTACCTTTAAAACCATCTCATGAAACACAGCATGACATCTGATGGCTAAATATGATTTTTGTTTTCCTTTTGTGAGTATTTTTCAGATTTGGATTTGTCCAGTATTTCAGATTGTTGAGATAACCAAAAGTACTGTATTTCCTTTGTGAATGGATAGACTGGTTTTGAATTTCACTGCCTTATCCAGAAACTTGTAGGCCCTTGGGATCCTAAGACTTTTGAAGCTACAGATGTTAATTTTGGATGACTTCCATTAAAAAAGCCAGTGTTGATTTGTACTTGTCCACAAAACTCTTCATGGCATAGTTATAATTCCTACGTTTTTTGTCAGAGAATCTTCTTTCCTTGTTTTTTAATTGGTCATTCTGCTTCTGTTTGTATGTTGTATGAAATATGAGACTATAGCAGTTGTACAATTTTCTTCCATTGCCCGGAATTTGCAGAGAGTCAATAAGTCTTCCAAAGGTTAGGCTAAAAGTTACTTAATTTAGCAAAAAATCAAAATTTGCATAAAAAACTTGCTTAAACAATAGGAAAGTAAAAGGTTATAATTGAGTGCAAAATGTCAAGTAAAAAATTTATATTCATTCAATGCCTGTGGAGAAATAGCTTCTTATTTGCACACGAATAGCAACAATCTTGGTTTTGTTTTGGTTTTATTTTTCCTTATTTCTCCTTCTTGACTTTTAAATATTGATCTTATTTTTAAATTACTTATTTCTTAAAAGTCACTGTGCTTTTATGTTGTCAGGATGACTAAGGAATGATATAATGTGTGCTAACTACATGTCTTAGTACTCTTTCATTTTGGTTTGGGAATTAAATTGTTATACTTCTCTTCAATATAGATTTCAAACGATATAAAACTGAAGGTGCCTCTTTTTCTATTACAACCACAGATTTGGGGTTAATTTTAAAAATTATATTCTTAATGTAATGGGTGTTAGTTACATCTTATCTTGTAAAAAATGCCTTTTTTTAGCAGAAAAATAATTTATGGCTGATCCATTGTTATCAACTATGAAGTTACTTCTTGAGGTAAAAAATGTTTAAATCTCTAAACTTCTATCGTTGTCTTTAACTGTGCTCATGTTGGATGTCTATGGCAATATGTCACTGCACCAGGGATGCTTAGATAGCTCTTTTATCTGAATCACCAACTTGTGTGAGGAGAAAAAAGTCATAACTTTTATTGGTAAAGAATAGTTTTTCCTTGGGGCTTTGTCAGGAGGAGGTATATGCTTCAGAACACGCAATTTACCAACATTAGACTGTCTCTGTCCCCTGCAACCCATATAATTATTTATGACTGCTGCTCTATAATAGAGTTTAATATCTGGTATGGCTAGGCCACCTTCTCTAGCATTTCTTTTCATTTCATTCATAGCATTTCTAGATCTCTTGTTCTTCCAGATGAATTTTGTTATTGTTTTATCCAGCTCTGTAAAATAAGTTTTTGGTAGTTCAATTGGTATGGCACTGAATAGATAAGATTACTTTAGGTAAAATTGTCATTTTTATTATATTAGCTCGGCCTAACCATGAGCAACTGATATTATTCCATTTATTTAGATCTACCTTTATTCACATGGAAAGTGTTTCATCATTATGTTCATATAGGCCCTGGGTTTGTCTTGGCAGATAAACTCCCAAATATTTTACAGTGTCTACGGTAACTTTGAATGGAACTTCTCTTTCTATCTCTTGCTGTTGGGCTTTGTTAGGAATGTATAGGAATGCTGAGGATTTATGTGGGTTTATTTTATATCCTGCATCTTTGTTAAAGTTGTTTATTATTTCAAGTAGTTTCTTAATTCTCTAGGATTCTCTAAGTAAATCATCATATCATCTGCAAAAAGTGATAATTTAGCTTCTTCTTTGCCTATTCTAATTCATTCAATTTCTTTTTCTCCTCTTATTGCTACAGCTAATATTTGTCGTACCAAATTGAATAGTAGGGATGATAATGGACATCTTTGTTTCACCCCTGATCTTATTGGGAATGCATCTAGCTTATCCCCATTACAAATAATGCTTGTTGATGGTATTAAATAGATGCTATTTTTAATTTTAAGGAAGGCTCCATTCATTCCTATGCTTTCTAGTGTTTTTGATAGGAATGGGTGTTGTATTTTGTCAAAGGCTTTTTCTGCATCTATTGAGATGATCATATGGTTTCTGCTAGTTTTGTTGTTGATATGGTCAATTATGCTAATAGTTTTCCTAATATTGAACCAGCCTTGCATTCCTGGAATAAATCCTACCCGCTCATAGTGTATTATTCTGGTGATAAGTTGCTACAATATTTTACTAATATTTTATTCAAAATTTTTGCATCAAAATTCTTTAGGGAAATTGGTCTATAGTTTTCTTTCTCTGTTTTGATTCTACCTGGTTTGGGTATTAGTACCATATTTGTATCATAAAACGAATTTGGTAGGACTCCTTCTTCACCTATTTTCCTAAATAGTCTACAAAGTATAGGAATTAGTTGTTCTTTAAATGTTTGATAGAATTCACATGTCAAACCATCTGGCCCTGGAGATTTTTTCCTAGGGAGTTCATTGATGGCTTACTCAATTTCTTTTTCTGAGATGGGGTTATTTGGAAATTTTAATTCCTTTTCTGTTAACGTAGGCAATTTATGTTTTTGTAGATATTCATCCATATCTCTAAGGTTGTCAAATTTATGGGCATACAATTGGACAAAATACTTCCTAATTATTGTTTTGATTTCCTCTTCATTAGAGGTGAACTCACCCTTTTCATTTTTGATACAGGTATTTGATTTTCTTTTTTTTTAATCAAATTGACCAAAGGTTTATCAATTTTATTGTTTTTTTTCATAAAACCAGCTCTTTGTTTTATTTCTTAATTCAATAGTTTTCTTGGTATCAATTTTATTAATCCCTCCTTTGATTTTCAGTATTTCTAATTTCCTATTTAATTAGGGATTTTCAATTTGAGAGAATTGGTTGTTATGTCTTTACTACCATAGCACAGACTTCATACTCATCAGGTAGGTCAGTTTTTACAAAACAGGAAAATGATAAATGCTGGAGAGGATGTGGTAAAATTGGAACATTGTTCCATTGCTGGTGCAGTTGTGAACTGCTCCAGCCATTCTGGAGAGGAATTTGGAACTATGCCCAAAGGGCTATAAAAATATTCATACCCTTTGACCCAGCAATAGCACTTCTAGGCTTGTATCCCAAAGAGATCACACAAGTGGGAAAAGGAGCCATATGTACAAAAATATTTATAGCGGCTCTTTTTGTGATAGCTAAGAATTGGAAATCAAAGGGATGCCCATCAATTGGGGAATGGCTGAACAAGCTGTGGTATATGAAGGTGATGGAATACTATTGTGCTATAGGAAATGGGGATGATATGGATTTCATAACAATCTGGAAAAACCTACATGACATAATGCTGAGTGAGTGGAGCAGAGGTAGGAGATCATTATACACAACCACAGATATATGGATTCTGTGAGGACTAACCCTGACAGACTTTGCTCTCCTCAGCAACAGTATGTGCAGAGACAGCTCCAAAGGACTCATGATGAAGACTGGTATCTACATCCAGAGAAAGAACTATGAATTATGAATTCAGATCGAGGCACACTTCAAGCTTCCCTTTTTCTCCCCCGCCCCCTGCTTTTTTCTCTCTCTTTTGTATTTGTTTTTGGGTTGTGTTTATTTTTTTTGCTTCTCTTTCTACTTTATCATGATTCATTCCATTGGTCATGGTTCTTCTCCACAACTTGACTAGTGTGTAAATTAATTCAATGCGAAGGGGGGCGGAGCCAAGATGGCGGCTGGTAAGCAGGGAATAGAGTGAGCTCCGTAGGGAGACCCTCCAAAAACTTATAAAAAATGGCTCTGAACCAATTCTAGAACGGCAGAACCCACAAAACAGCAGAGGGAAGCAGGGCTCCAGCCCAGGACAGCCTGGAGGGTCTCTGGGTGAGGTCTATCCCACACGGAGCTCAGAGCTGGGAGCTGGGAGCTGGGAACGGAGTGGAGCAGAGCCCAGCCTGAGCGGCGTGGACCATACAGACCAGAAGCCGGGCGGAGGGGGCCCTAGCGCCCTGATTCAGTGAGCTGCGGCAGTTACGAGACTTCTCAACCCACAAACACCAAAGACTGCGGAGAAGGTTAGTGGGAAAAGCTGCGGGAGTGGAAGGAGTTCGCGGTTCGGCTTCCAGCCCCGGGGGCAGCGGAGGTGGGGCAGGTACAGCTGTTGTTACTTCCGGCTCCAGGCCCACCTGGTGGGAGGAATTAAGTGGCGGATCAGAGCAGGGGTGCACAGCCTGCGGAAGATCTGAGCCCAGTTCAGGTTGGGGGTTGGGGAAGGAGCAGTGCTGGTATGGCAGAGCTGGCACCTCCCCCCCAAACGTGGAACATAGAACTCTGTAGTCTACAAGCAGTCATACCCCACTGAAAAACTCAAGGGTCAAGTTAGTTGGCTGGGAATATGGCCAGGCAGCGAAAACGCACCCAGATTCAGTCTCAGACTTTGCATTCTTTCTTTGCTGACAAAGAAGACCAAAACATACAGACAGAAGAAATTAATAAAGTCAAAGAGCCTACAACAGAAACCTCCAAGAAAAACAGGAACTGGTCCCAGGCCATGGAAGAGCTCAAAAAGGAGTTGGAAAAGCAAGTTAGAGAAGTAGAGGAAAAATTGGGAAGAGAAATGAGAAGGATGCGAGAAAACCATGAAAAACAAGTCAATGACTTGCTAAAGGAGACCCAAAAAAATACTGAAAAATACACTGAAGAAAACAACACCTTAAAAAACAGACAAACTCAAATGGCAAAAGAGCTCCAAAAAGCCAATGAGGAGAAGAATGCCTTGAAAGGCAGAATTAGCCAAATGGAAAAGGAGGTCCAAAAGACCACTGAAGAAAATACTACTTTAAAAATTAGATTGGAGCAAGTGGAAGCCAGTGACGTTATGAGAAATCAGGATATTATAAAACAGAACCAAAGGAATGAAAAAATGGAAGACAATGTGAAATATCTCCTTGGAAAAACCACTGAGCTGGAAAATAGATCCAGGAGAGATAATTTAAAAATTATTGGACTACCTGAAAGCCATGATCAAAAAAAGAGCCTACACACCATCTTTCAAGAAATTATAAAGGAGGACTGCCCTGATATTCTAGAGCCACAGGGCAAAATAGAAATTGAAAGAATCCATCGATCACCTCCTCAAATAGATCCCAAAAAGAAATCTCCTAGGAATATTGTCGCCAAATTCCAGAGCTCCCAGATCAAGGAGAAAATACTGCAAGCAGCCAGAAAGAAACAATGTGAGTATTGTGGAAACCCAATCAGAATAACCCAAGATCTGGCAGCCTCTACATTAAGAGATCGAAGGGCTTGGAATGCGATATTCCGGAGGTCAATGGAGCTAGGATTAAAACCTAGAATGACCTACCGAGCAAAACTGAGTATCATGTCCCAAAGCAAAATATGGACTTTCAATAAAATAGAGGACTTTCAAGCTTTCTCAGTGAAAAGACCAGAACTGAATAGAAAATTTGACTTTCAAACAGAAGAATCAAGAGAAGCATGAAAAGGTAATCAAGAAACGGAAATTGCAAGGGACTTACTAAAGTTGAACTGTTTTGTTTACATTCCTACATGGAAAGATGATGTGTATGATTCATGAGACCTCAGTATTAGGGTAGTTGAAGGGAATATGCATATATATATGTTTAGGTATGTATATAAGTGAATGTGTATGTATGTATGTATCTATGTGTATATGTATGCATGTGTATGTATGTATATATATGTGTGTGTTTTTATATGTATATATACATATATATAATACATATATATGTAAAAGAGAGAGAGCAGACACAGGGTGAGTTGAAGATGAAGGGAAGATATCTAAAAGAAATAAAATGAAATTAAGGGATGAGAGAGCAACATACTGAGAGAGGGAGATGGGGAGAGATAGAATGGGGTGGATTATCTCGCATAAAGGTGGCAAGAGGAAGCAGTTCTGTGGGAGGAGGGGAGAGGGCAGGTGAGGGGGCAATGAGTGAACCTTGCTCTCATCAGATTTGGCCTGAGGAGGGAATACCATACATACCCAGTTGGGTATCTTACCCCACATGAAAGAAGAGGGAGGAAGATAAAAAAAAATAAAAGGGAGGGGGAATGATGGAGGGGAGGGCAGATGGGGGTGGAGGTAGTCAAAACAAACACTTTGGAAAGGGGACAGGGTCAAGGGAGAAAATTCAATAAAGCGGGATGAGTCGGGAAGGAGCAAAATGTAGTTAGCCTTTCACAACATGAGTATTGTGGAAGGGTTATACATAATGATACATGTGTGGCCTAGGCTGAAGTGCTCGACTTCTTAGGGAGGGTGGGTGGGAAGGGAAGAGGGGAGAGAATTTGGAACTCAAAGTTTTAAAAACAGATGTTCAAAAACAAAAAAAAAAAGTTTTTGCATGCAACTAAAAAATAAGATACACAGGCAATGGGGCATAGAAATTTATCTTGCCCTACAAGAAAGGATGGGAAAAGGGGATGAGAGGGGAGGGCTGACTGGGGAACAGGGCAACCAGAATTTATGCCATCTTGGAGTGGGGGGGAGGGTAGAAATGGGGAGAAAATTTGTAATTCAAATTGTTGTGAAAATCAATGCTGAAAACCAAATATGTTAAATAAATAAATTTAAATTAAAAAAAAATAAATTAACAATTTACTTGATTTAACATCATTGGATGATAAATATATAACAGAAAGGAACCTTAGAGGACATTTAGCTCAGCCTCAAGGGAGAAAACTGAGGCGCAGAAAAGATAGCTTATTTACCCCAAGGTCATACAATCAAAAAGTAGAAAGTGCAAGAGTTAAACATCATAACACTGTCCCCTACATTGTGGCATTTCAGTGCTATTAGGTCGATGTTTTAGATTAGGTTCCTTAGATTTTCATGATATAATAATGTAATGGCCCAGAAGTAGTTACCCTAGAATTCCTCTATAATATTGTCTTCCAGGTCAATGTTTCCTCATAGCTAAACTTCCTTATTAGAAGATCCTATTAGGATTTTAGTAACCAGAGATGCTTTGATATCATTCAAGATAGATGTCTCAGAGTAAATGCATTAAAAAAGTCAACCAAGCCTTAATGTGAAGTCCTGGTGCACGTGATTGAAAAGAGACTCATTAGTAGATCTGAAATCTTACATCAAGTCAAAACAAGACCCACAGCTATTTCTACCATGTGGGCCTATAATGGAGCACATTCTTTTGATGTTGATATTAGCATTAAAAGAATAGGTGGTTAGGTAATCAAACATTGGAAGTTTGTGATAAGGGCAGAGCAGAACAGAAATATATAAGAATAAACTTACTATTTGACTTGAGTGTCTAGGTTAAAAAACAAAACAAAAAAACCCAAAAAACTATGTTGCCCTGAGTGACCTTGTGTGTTAGGCAGAGAGTGATGGGGGTTTGTGGGGAGAGGACTGGTTTGGGCAATTTCTAACTTCTGGAGTAAAGCCTCCCACCCCCAGACTGATTCTGTTAGAGTGGTTAAATTTGTATTAAGTCTGGCTTGGTACTGCTTTGTTGCTAGCCAGAAAGGTTATAACAATCTGGGTCTTCTTATTTATCATCATAATTAATAGTATTATTTTGGGATCTTTAATAATAAGCCCAGTCATAGCATAAACGTGATTGGCATGGTCCTAAACTCAGTTGTTTCTGTACGGGAAAAGAAAATATATCGGTGTTACGGAGATAAGGATATGCACGTGAATGGGTCCATGCCATTTATGATTCTTACCTTTGGAAAGAAACAGAATTAAACTTCAGGAGGAGTGAACTGATTGAACTTAATATTGTAAAGGGACTGAAAGGAACAGCCACATTGTATGATGAGGAACAGTCAATAACTTAGCTATTCACAGCACTATAATGATCAAAGACAGTCATGGAAGATTCATGATGAAGCATGCTATCTGCCTCCAGAGAAAGAACTGATATTGACTGACTATAGACTGAAGCATGTTATTTTTCACTTCTTTCTTTCCTTTCTTCCTTGCTTCCTCTCTCCCTTCCTTAGCTTCCCTTTCATTTCAGTCTTCTTGTGCCACACGACTAATATGGAAATGTTTTACATGATTGCATGTGTATAAGCTTCATAGGACTGCTTATTTTTTTTAATTTTTAAAATTTTTTGTTTATAACACATGATTCTACATAATTTTTAGTTCAAGATTTTCTTCCCTCCCTCCCCAAGATGGCATTGGATCCCATATAACTTCCAGGTATAACTTCACATTGAATTAATTTACACACTAGTCAAGTTGTGGAGAAGAACCATGACCAATGGAATGAATCATGAGAAAGAAGAAACAGAACCAAAAACACCCTAAAAACAAAAACAAAAACAAAAAAGGGGGTGGGGGAAGGCAAGCATGAAGTGTGCCTCAATCTGCATTCATACTTCATAGTTCTTTCTCTGGATGTAGATAGTACTCTCCATCGTGAGTCCTTTGGAGTTGTCCTTGCACCTTGTGTTGCTGAGAAGACCCAAAGTCTGTCAGGGTTAGTCCTCACAAAATCCACATATCTGTGGTTGTGTATAATGTTCTTCTGGCTCTGCTCCACTCACTCAGCATTATGTCGTGGAGGTTTTTCCAGGCTGTTATGAAGTCCGTATCATCCCCATTTCTTATAGCACAATAGTATTCCATTACCTTCATATACCATAGCTTGTTCAACCATTCCTCAATTGATGGGTATCCCTTTCATTTCTAATTCTTAGCTATCACAAAAAGAGCCGCTATAAATATTTTTGTACATATGGCTCCTTTTCCCACTTGTGTGATCTCTTTGGGATACAACCCTAGAAGTGGTATTGTTGGGTCAAAGGGTATGAACATTTTTGTAGCCCTTTGGTCATAGTTCCAAATTCCTTTCCAGAATGGTTGGATCAGTTCACAACTCCACCAGCAATGGAACAATGTTCCAATTTTACCACATCCTCTCCAGCATTTACCATTTTCCTGTTTTGTAAAAACTGACCTACCTGATGAATATAAAGTCTGTGCTTTGGTAGTAAAGATAGAACAACCAGCTTTCCAGAAAATGAAAGTACCCCACACAATTTTCAGTGTAATCTGCATTATTTAACATCTTCTCCATAACTTTCTTAAGTCTAGGGTGAGAAAGCTGTGGCCTCAAGATCACAAATGCCCTTCTAGGTCCTCGGGTGCAGCCTTGACTGAGTCCAAGTTCTACAGAAGACATCCTTGTATTAAGGGGATTTGTTCTGCAAATTTGGATTCCGTCAAAGGGCTCTACTTGAGGACCTAGAGGGCCACATGCGGTCCTGAGGCAGCAGGTTTCCCACCCCTGATATGGACAATCAATTAAGCTGGGATTTGTAACATTTGCTGAATTCTTAGGTATAGATATTTACTCTGAAATTTTAAAAATCTGTTCCAAAATCATTTAGAACAACCCTGGATAAAGGGAATATTCAGCTTAGTGTAGCAGAAAGAAAGCCAGTCTCAGCATCAGGAGTACCTGGATTTGAATTCTGCCTCTGAGACAAATTACGTCATCGTGGGAAATTCACTTAATTCATCAATTTTGTGGAAAATTTTCTAAAGATTGTCAGACGAGTAACAGCTGAAAATCTGAATCGATGCACTAGTTTGCCTCACCCAAAGCTCAAGGTAAAAATGTAAAAAAATCTGCCCGTTATCTCCTAAAGGAAAACCCAAGTGGAAATGGCCAAGAATGTCATACTCAAAGTCCAAAGCTTCCACTATAAAGAAAAAATTATCACAAGCAAGGAGAAAGAAAGATTACAAGTAGCAAGGAATCAATATCAGGATCCTAGAAAACTATGGCACACCTATTAGAAAGCAAAAGAAAGCTTGGAATACAGTATACCAGAAGGCAAAAGAAAACGGCTTACAATGATGATAAATTGCTCTATAAAACTGAGTATAAATAATCCTATAGGGCTTTTTTAGTGGTCAGTTCATAGAGGACATGAAGTATTCTTCATAAAAATACCTAAACTTGGTAGAATATCTGAGATGCAAACCACAAGAATCAAATGCAACCTAAGAAGGCAAATAAATTTGAGCAATCAAGTGGGTCCAAATGATGATAAAGTGCTAACATTTCTAATGCGGCAAGAGATAAATAAAGTAATTACAACAAAGTAATTACATAGTCAATTAAAAGGCATCTGAAATCACTCAAAAGTTTATGAAGTTCATATATTGACTAGATTATTACATATATTTGGATGAAAGTCCATTAGTGAATATAAAACTGTGTATGTACGTACATATGCATATAAATACGTAAACACATATATACACACATGTAAATACATAAACACATATACACATGTGTTTATATACATATACAAAACCTTTGGAGAATTGGAGATGAGTATAATACAAAAATGAACAAAAAGGCAAATGTTGGATATTAGCAGGCTACAAGACATGACCAAGAAGGAACTGTGAGGAATAGGAGTAAAGAAAGTCACCAAAAAGAAAAAAGAAGACCTAGAACATAGCAAGACTGAGGGAAGACCAATGGAAAATAAGGGTGTTCCATTGGTACCCGCTTGATGTCAGGTGAAACTGAAGAAGCATCTTGTCACAAATTTTGGTAAGAAAGTGGACATTGGTTGCACATCATCAGCAGACATGGATGGGCTGTGATTTACAAGCAAAGTACCAAGTCAATGAGATAACAGATGTGGTGAGTATCATGTACAAACCATAGAATATCTTTCACAACTATGGATAAGGAAAGAGTTCGTGACCAAAGAATGAATAGCGGACCATGGGAGATAAAATGCAAAATTTGTTGTAATTGCATATAATTGAAAATTTTTTTCAAAAATGAAAACAATAAGGATGGAATGAGGATGGAAACAGTTTATGGTGGGGTGGGAAAGTATTTACAGCAAGGTTCTCCAAAAAAGTGTTAATATTCAAGATATATATGGAACTGAATTAAATATATAGGAACAAGAACCATCATGCCCAAAAGCTGAATGGGCAAAGGATGTGAACAGGTAATTCTCAGAAGAAAGGCAAACCACTTCAGAAATGTTTCATATCATTAATAGTAGGAGAAATGCATATCACAACAAATCAGATTCTATCTCTTACTCATCAGATTGTAGAACAAAAAAGTATTAGGGATTATGGGAGACACACTAATACTATGTTGTTGGAACTGATAGTTGGTTGAACTGGTCTGGGAAGCAATTGGAACTATACCTCAGAAAGCACTAAATTCCACATACAATTTGAACCAAAGATATTATGAAGCATATACTTCAGAAAGGTCAACTGTGCATACCCTTTGATCCAGCAGTACCACTAGTAGGTCTGTATCACAGAGAGATCATGAAAATGGGAAACGGAGGCACATGTGCAAAAACATTTATAACAGCTCCTTATGTCGTGGCAAAGAATTGGAAATTGGGTGGATGTCCATCAATTGGGAAATGGATGAACAAGATATAGTATGAGAAGGCAATATAATACTATTGTGCTATATGAAATGATGACCCACCTACTATCATTTCAGTGAAGTTCTGATCCTAGACTCCTACATGAAGTATAGCTAGTTTCTGAACTACTCAACTCCCTCAACTCTCCAGAAGGTGAGTACTATTCTTCCTCCCTAGGGTTCTAGGGATAATCCCGAGGGGGTTTGAATTCTCTAAAAGGACACCAACAAGGTCCAGCCAGCATTGTCCATGATTGTTTTCAGCCAGAATTAATTAGCCCATGGAAACTATATTCTAGTAAGCAGGGATAGCCCCTGTGGAAAAAAAATAAACTCTCCCTGTGCACACACAAGTTGCCCAGAGAAAGTGGGCTCAAACTTGGAGAACGCATGGAGGGAAAAGAGTCAACTCACAGGTTCTGGTTACTGGAAGCCCTTTTTTCTTTGCTGAGCTCCAAGGGTTGGGGCTCTTTAAAGGCTTAGATGATGCCTTGTCTAAGTTTGTTTATTCCAAGTTTAGGTGTTGCCTTCAGCAATTGCTGCCTACAGGGATAGAGGCTGTAGATTTTTTTTTCAGCCCATTTTAGTTCATAAGATCATCCCCTAAGTCAGGGCTGTCCAACCCTAGGTTTTTATTGAAACAAAAGACAATATATTTTGATTTGCCATTTTAGTGAGAGCTCTGCATTTATGTAAATTACTATGCTTGTAGGCGGGCCGCGTAAATTGCACTGCTGGGCCTCATTTTGGACGGCCCTGTACCAGGTCAAAGAGAAGGCAGGTAAAGGAAGGCTAGTGAAAGCAGAAGATTGGGGGGTGTGGAGGGGCACAGGGCTGGGGAGCGTCCAGCTTTAGATTCGACAATGATGGAATCGTGCGCTGCTGGACTCTAACGTGTGATCCTGGCTTCCTGGATCATACCTGGGTCCAGAGGTGGGCTTAATTTTTTCAGTCAATCACAAGTTATTTCTATTTATCCAATGTCCAAAGCTCTTTATTCCTCCCAAGCTGACTTAAGACTTGTTTATAAGTAGTTTTGCACTTTGGATTAATCTATGGACTGACACTGTGCGAAAGAGCGAAAGCAAAAACAAAATAACCAGGCAGCAACACAAGTGTATGAAGGCAGATGCCGGTAGGCTAATATGCATCATAGACAGAACGCATTCCACACATCTCTATTGAAAATTAGAAGTGCTATGTTGCATTCCATAACACTGCTTAAGAACACCCAAAAAATTAACCGCAATGAAATTGTTATTGGTGCATCACATGTTATTGTCATACTGTTGGTACACCACATGCCTTCATCACATGTCGTTGGCATGTTGCTGTTATTGCACATCAGATGTAATTACTATGTTGTCGACTTGATACATGTTATTATGCTATTGGCATGTCACATGTCACTGCAATGTTACTGAACTGTCACACGATAAACGCATGTCACGTGCTCTTGGCATGTCGAATGTCATTGGGGTGACGTATGTCACTAGTGTGACCCACGTCATCGGCGTGTTGCGTGCCTCTAGTATGTAGTTGGCATGTCATTGGCATGTCAAATGGCATGGTCATGTCACATGTCATTGGTATGTGCCGTGCATTTCGCTGGCATGAAATTTGCATTCTCATGTCACTGACATGTCTTATGCCACTGTCATGTCTCATGGCGTTGGCATGCGCTGTGTCCTATGTAACTGACACGTAATTAGCATGTCACACGTGGCTGGCATTGCCACGTGTATGGCATCAGTATGTCACATGTCACTGACATTTGGCGTGTCATATATCGGCAGCATGTAACTGGCATGTCACATGTCATTGGCATGTCACACGGCATCTTGACACATCATTAGCATGTAATGTTGCACATGTCAATGGCATGTCACATGTTGCTGGCATGTCGTGTGTCGCTGGCATGTCGGCATGTCACGTGTCATCATATCATATGCCGCTGAAATGTGTCATGTCACATGTCACTGGCATGTCGTGTGGCGCTGGCATATAATGGGCATATCAAATGCATTGGCATGAAGCATGTCATGTGGTGTCAAAATGTTGCTGGCATGTCACATGTCATTGGCATGTGACATGTCATTTGCATATGGCATTGCCTATGTCGTTGGCAGGTCACTGGCATGTAGAGTGTCATGTCGCAGGTATGTAATTAGTGTGCCACATGTCATTGACATCACTGCGACTGGCATGTAATGGGCATGTCAAGTGCATTGGCAGGAAACATGTCATGTGGTGTCCAGCATGTCGCTGGCATGTCGCTGGCATGTGGTGCGTCGCATGTCCCTGTCGTGGCTGGCATGATTGACATGTCACATGACATGTGACGGTGGCATATCGCATGTCATTGGCATGTCCAACATGCCGCTGCCATCTCAGTTGGTATTGACATGACACTGCCATGTTACCAACATTGCTATTCACATCGCCATGACATCGACATGGCCGTGACATTAGCGTCGACATTGACAATTGCCACTCACATCAACATGACATTGCCATGATATTGATGTAGCGTTGCTAATGCCACTTGTTGACATGCGATTTCTATATTGCCCGTGCTTCACTGCTGGGTTGCTGATACTGTCTCCTTGTCAGTCCCTGAAGTGGGAACTACTGGAAAACTTTAATTTACATTAGTAAATTTTCATTAGTTAACACTCCATTTTCTGAGCAAAGACCTCACTATTTCACAAAGGAAAAACCTATGTATACAATGTACAATATAGATATCCATTAAGTGGTGATGTGAGACCTTACCTCTTTTTTTTGCAGAAGAGTGCATTGTATTTCCTAAAAGTTGCCTGTGTGTTTGACATGTAGAGTGTGGGTATGTGTGTCTACATATCTTTATTATTTTTATTTTTAGTTTACAACACACGGTTCTACACAATTTTGAGATCCAGATTTTCTCCCCTCCCTCCCCAAGACGACATGGAATCTCATATAACTGTCATGTATAACTTCGCATTGAATTAATTTATGCACTAGTCAAGTTGTGGAGAAGAATTATGACCAATGGAATGAATCATGAGAAAGAAGAAACAAAACCAAAAAAAAACCCAAAAACAAAAACAAAGGAGAAGACAAAAGGCGAGCATGAAGTGTGCCTCAATCTACATTCAAACTTCATAGTTCTTTCTCTGGATGTAGATAGCATTCTCCATCACGAGTCCTTTGGAGTTGTCCTTGCACCTTGTGTTGCTGAGAAAGTCTGTCAGGGTTGGTCCTCACGGAATCCATATATCTGTGGTTGTGTACAATGTTCTCCTGGCTCTGCTCCGCTCGCTCAGCATTAGGTCGTGTAGGTTGTTCCAGGTTGTTACGGAAGTCCGTATGATCCCCATTTCTTATGGCACCACAGTATTCCATTAACTTCATATACCACAGCTTGTTCAGCCATTCCCCAATTGATGGGCATCCCTTTGATTTCCAATTCTTGGCTACCACAAAAAGAGCCGCTACGAATGTTTTTGTACATATGGGTCCTTTTCCCGCTTGTGTGATCTCTTTGGGATACAACCCTAGAAGTGGTATTGCTGGGTCAATGGGTATGAATATTTTTATAGACCTTTTGGCATAGTTCCAAGGAATAAAGCAAGGAATAGTTTACTTATCAGATTTATGGAAAAGAAAAGAATTCATGACCCAACGAGAGAGAGAGAGCATTACAAAATGCAAAATGGATAATTTTGATTATGTGAAATGGAAAGGTTTTTGTACAAAAAAAGCCAATGCAACAAATTTAGGAGGGAAGCAGAAAATTGGGAGAAAATCTTTACAACTAGTGTCTCTGATAAAGGCCTCATTTCTAAAATATACAGGGAACTGAGCTAAATATATAGGAATACAAGCCATTCCCCAATTGAGAAATGGTCAAAGGATATGAACAGGCAGTTTTCAGAGGAAGAAGTTAAAGCTATCTTTAGGCATATGAAAAAATGCTTTAACTCACTACTGATTAGAGAAATGCAAATCAAAACAACTCTTAGATACCACATCTCTCCTGTCAGATTGGCTAAAATGACAAAACAGGAAAATGATAAATGCTGGAGAGGATGTGAGAAAATTGGAACATTGTTATATTGCTGGTGGAGTTGTGAGATGATCCAGCCATTTTGGAGAGTAATTTGGAACTGTGCCCAAAGGGCCACAGGAATGTTCATACCCTTTGACCCAGCAATACCGCTTCTAGGGTTGTATCTCAAAGAAACCACACAAGCGGGAAAAGGACCCATACGTACAGAAATATTTATAGAGACCTTACTTTTAAAAAGAGACTTTAAAAGTTTTTGCACAAAAAATATTATTACAACCAAGATCGGAAGGAAATTAGAAACCCAGGAACAACAGACAGTAAATTTTAGATAAAGAACTGACTTAAATTGTTAAAAACAGAAGCCATTCCAACTTGAAATTTAAAGCTATCCATATTCCTACGAAAAACATGCTTAAAATTACAATTTTAGAGAAATGAAAATCGAAACCCCATAACCTGCCAGACTGGCTAATGACAGAAAAGGAAACCAGCGTGGGAGAAGATGTGAGAAGAATTGGACACCAATATGCTTCTTTGTGGAGTTGTGAACTGATCCAAGCAACTGGAGCTCAATTTGAATCTATACTGCCCCCATTTGAAACTGTGCATGTCTTCTGATGAAGAAATTTCACTAGTAGGTCTGTATTCCACAGTGATTAAAAAGAAAAGGGCATATTTGTACAAAATTATATCAACTCTTTTTTCCAGTAGCAAGGAATTGGAAATTCAGGGGATGCCCATCACTTGGGTAATGGCCAAACAAGTTGTGGCAATGGAATACTGTGCTATTAAAAAAAATGAAGAGCAGGATGAGCCATTTATACCATTTATGTATGGTTCACCCTACAAACAGCTCTTAAGATTGTTAGCTACTCCAGAAACTTCTTCAGAAGCTCTTCTCCAGTATCTGCAAACATGGAACATTTGCGGCCTGTCTTTGACAACCGTGGGATGTATGTCTAGCAGTGGGATGTGTGGATCAAAGTGTATATACAATTTAGTCATTGCCCTAATTCCAAACTGCTTTTCCAGAATGGTTGGATTAATTCACAGGTCCAGCAACTTCGCAGTGTGTCTCAATTCACAGACAGACCTTCCAACACTAGACTCCTATTTTGTCCTAGTTGCCAATTCCCGAGGTCTGAAGTAAAATAAAACTTCAGTTACTTTTGTTCAGATCCCTGGATCACATCCGTTCATGTAACATTTTCAACCAAAAGTTAGGTTCCTTTCTTTCTCATCCTAGTTTGATTGATTTGTAATTTCTTCAGGTACGTACTTCATGCTACCGAGAAAACCGGAGCATTTTCTCCTTTCTCCTAAACAGTTTATTCTGTATTTTCCTTGTTTTTATGAATAATTTTTTTACATGTCATCTCCCTTGTTTATGAGTGTCTTAGAAACAGGGAGGGTTTTCTGCCTTTCTTTAAGTTACCAGTGTTAACGTAGTGCCGGGAACATCAGGGAGGCCAGAACCCAGAGAATGGTTTTTACATTTTTTTAAATATTCTCACCTCGGGATAACATTATAAAAAGGGCATGGTTACAGATTTGACCTAAGGGATAAATAATAGTTTGGTGACTCAGGGGCTAAATTGGCCTGAGAGATAATTTTGTAAAACACAATTCAATTAATGATAAATGTAAATTCCTACATTTGGGTTTTAAAAAAACTGTATGTTTAAGCTCAAGAAAAATGAGATTAGAGGAGGGAAATAATTGCGATCATCACGAGAAAAAAAAAGATGCAAGATGCAAAGTGGAGTCACTGTCAAGAAACACTTGCCAATAATTACAGCCATCCCCAACTGCAATGAACTGCTGAGACCACATAAGGTCTTCAAGAAGAGAACATATTACCGATTATTGAGTATCTTTAGAGTAGGGATTTCTTCTTCTTAGGCATCGGAATGTAACTTCTTGAATAATACGATTCTGAAACTGAAATTTATCTTTTCATTAAAGTGCCTGAAGAAGGTTTTGCACATCTAGGCAGCACAGTAGATGAAACAAACACTGGGAATGAAATCAGAAATGCCCATTTGGATGAAGTAAATTCAACCCACAATACTTACTAGCTGTGTGATTCTCGGAACATCGCTAAGCCTGCTTGCCTCTGTTTCCTCATCTGTAAAATGAGCTGGGGAAGCAAATGCCAAACTATTCCACTATCGTTGCCAATACCCCAAAATGGGGTCACAAAACATTTAGACACAACTGAGGTCAGCTTTAAGGAACGTATTAACGATGCGCATGCACTGAAAATTCCAGGATAGTGGATCGCAATGGGAGAGATAAATGCAGATCAATATGCCACTGATGAATACATTGATGCTTTCCTTTAATCCAGCATGACAGTCAAAATGCAGAAAGAAAAATACCATTTTCACCTTCTCTGATGTTTTACCCTTTTCTTCTGATTCTTCTTTCACAACAGGACTAATATGGAAATATATTTATTAATGATTACACTTGTGTAGGTTATATCAGATGGCTATATAGGCTATCAGACATACATCAGTCTTGGGGAACCTTAGGGGAAAAAAACCTTGGAACGCAAAATCTTATAAAAGCCAATGTTCAAAATTTTCTTTATGTATATTGGGGAAAAAATACCATTAAGTGAGGAAAAAATGAATTATACCATAGGACAATTTCATGATGAAAAGGTTTAACTCAATTTTTGGACTCAAAGGAAAAAAAAACACCAGGTGTGAAATTTAGGCAGTGGGGATGATTGTGTGGTGAAAAATACTGTACCAAAGATTTCTTGTGATCACTAGCCAAGGTTAAAAAAAAATTCCTATCTGCTCATGAAAACCCCAGAATCCCCAACTTCCTTTTTAAAAAAAATGCATTTGAAACAATTTAATGGAATAAAATAAATACATAACAAAAAATGCAAACAATAAATTATTAGCTCTTGAGCACCAACTATCATCTCATATTTCTTTATGCAACCCCAGAATCTAACAGGTGCCTATAAGTTCCATGCACCTATAAGTTACTTTAAGAAAAATTTACTGAATGAGGAAAGAGAAACATCTTTACCATGGTTAATAGGGTGATTCTAAAGGCAAACCATAGACCTGCAAGGCAAAGGGAGGACACATAAAATACAACAGTCCAAATTCAGTTCTATTTAAAGACCTTTACGGAAGCAGAAATATTGGCAACCGCAGAAACACACAAGAAAAAGAAAAAAAGAAAACAATTTGCTCTTTAGTCTTGAAGGTATGGCTTCAATTTGAATATGTCTATTATAATTCTGTGTCATTTTGTAATTTATATTGAGACTTTAGGGAAAAATCAAAATAAAGGGCCCAAAAGATAAGAAAATACAGAAATGCAAAGAAAAAGCAGCTAGTAAAGGAGGCAGTATTTTGAAAGGAGCCAACTCCCTATTGTATATTCACAGCTGAACCTCTTTTTAAACTTTTCAAGTAGCAACCCAGAAAGAACACAGAAAACTAAAAATTTATAGTTACTGAGATAATTTGTATTCTTAGAAGTATTCTTGTTTCTCAGCAATATAGTAAGTAACAGTCTTTCAGGTAAAATATGTTCAGATTGGCTCCCATTCCGTGCTTTTATTTCTCTATTTTGAAAGCTCTAGGCCACTCTTTTCAAACTCAAATAGGAATGAGGGACACTCAATTGTACATAAAAATCTCTGTAGCTGTATATTAAGAAAACTATATATGAACTCTGTTGACCTTGACCTTCTTTATACTTTTATGTTATTAAATATTTCCCAATTACATTTTGATGTAGTTCTGGTCCAATGCAGGAGTGATGTAGGCCACGTCTGACACTTCTGGTGCAAAAAGTGTGGCTTGCTGTGTCCATTTTGAAATGGTCACTAATTATCATTTTTATTTATAATGTTTAACATCAGAAAATGCCAGGTGATCATTACTTAAAATTGTTACTTCCAGAAATTGGGAAACCATATTTACAATGCATTGTGGAACACATTCCAGATCTTTTAAAAGTCCTTTTTCCTGTTTTCTATTCATACCAGTCTCATGGTGATTCTTACTCACCACACGTGAAACAAAACATCTTTTCCAAAAAAAACATAAATTATGTGTATGTATTACTTCTGACAGAAACTATAATTTCCCCAAACTGCTTTTTGAAAGTACACCGGTATTTTTCCCATACGTTACTATACAACAAGGCTGCAAGTAGGTAAGCAGACCAAAAAGACAAAATGCTTCCTGCCCTCCAGGAACTTACATTCTGATGTGGGTACAGGCAGTCAATGTAAGATAATGACAGAAATTAACAACTATAAGCTCCGGAAATCACCAAAGTGTTCCCATTCAGCTGGAATTCTTAATCCCCAAAGAGTCTATGGACAGATGGGAGGGGGATATAGAAAAATATACATCTCTTGTCATTTAAGCTGCTTTTCTTCACATTGTGGTATTATTTTGAGGAAGGTTTCATAGGATTCACCAGATTACCACGGGGGTCCGTAACACAAAAAGCTTTTAATAAGCCTGCCAAGAAGAGTAGCAGCAAACACATACCAGGATCCAAAATCTAATCCTGAAAGAAGTCTTAAAGATCATCACCAATACCCTCAGTTTATGGGTCCCAGAGATATTTAAAAACTGTTTCATTTTCTTCACCCAAACAAGGAGCAAAAATGGTGTCTACCAACAGAAACAATATCTCTTATTATGTCTAGCTCTAAGTTATTTGAATGCAATCTGAACACTTCCCAAGACTATTTATTACTCTGTGCTTGTTGTTACCAATAGAGAAAAGATTCAAAAAGACCTATGACCCATCGAGGTTCAATGATTTCAGTTCACAAATGAATAACCAGGCCAATCCAAGTTATCTGACTTTCCCAAGGCAAAACAGGTAGATGGGATGTGAACGTAAGTTTTCCACCTTTTTCTCCCAGAAGGAGGGAAGGTGAAACATTCAATAAATTGGAAGTCATAAATTCTCAAATACCAATGACCAATTAGACAAATCTTATTAATTCCAGAAATTATTTTTTCGGTGTCTCTGCTGGACTGACTGCTAAGGTAAATGCAAAGGGAACAAGGAAGAAAAGGAAGTCAGCATTCATTAAGAACCCACTGTATACAAGGCACTCTGATAAGCACTTTAAAAACGGTATCTGATTTGATCCTAACAACCTTGTTATTTAAGTGTGATTAATATCATCCCTATTTTACAGTGGATGAAACTAAGGTAAAGACAAGTGCCCACTTCTAAAGATCTATTAAGTGTCTGAGGTCACATCTCAATTTACATCTCTCTGACTCCAGGTCTAGGGGTCTATCCACTGAGCTATCTAGCTACCATGAGAATAAGACACATTCTTGAGGATTCAGACTTTGTATACCATACAAGTGCTAAATGGTGGTTTCATCCGCATAAATTCTACAGGAAAATATAGTATACAACAACAGAGATTACATAAAGAGAGAATGGAAATAAGACTTAACTTTGTGTTTTCCCTAAATGTCTTCTTCATCTGCAAAAATGAGAAACAGGATGGCATAGCGACTAAGAACCTGAAATTGGAATGGTCAAGAATGGGTTCGGATCCCACATCAGATACTCGGTTGTTTTGTAAGGCCAGATTAATCATTCAACCTCTCTCGGCCCTACCCGATTATTTTTAGAACGAGGGAATGCAGCAGATACGCACTGAGGTCTTTCTCCAATGAATGCACTAGTAGTAGCTTTACAACCTTCCCAACTTTAAGTGACAATGTCCTTTAACTGAAGAGAGACCAAGATAAACTATAATGTCAGCTAAGGTTTCATGGAATGTTGGGGGGACCTTATAGAATGGGACAGGAGAGAAAAGAGAAAGGGATGAGATAAAATATATTACTATAAGAAGCAGTAAAGATAATCTCACAAGAAAATATATACTCCATTGATTCCTTGTCCTAATTCTTAAACCATCCTCACTTGACCCAGTCATCCACTCGATGAATCATCCTGATTTTCTTTTACTTTCCAGGGGCAAAATCCTAGACAAAAATCCTCTATGTTTATTGCCTTCATTTCCTACTTCCCTCTCAGTTAACTATTTGCAATCTGTCTTCCTTCAATTGGCTTATCATTCCAAGTTATAATTTCTTCTATCTAATGGACTTCTCTAATGTCACATACTATTTGATTTTTTTTTGCAGCTTCTGCTACCAAACACTATCTAATCTCTTACTGGACATGAATTCTCATTCATATTCTCTCTCTATTTACCTATCTTTCTATCTCTCTCTCTCTATTTCTCCATTCTTGGCTCCAATGATCTCTCTCTCTCTCTCTCTATTGGGTAACCTACTTCACTGATACCTTCTTCTCAGTCTCCTTTTCTGGATGTTATTGATATTCCGCACACTATACATGTGTGGCCCATAAGGCTCCATCCAGAAATTCCTCTCTATTTGAACTCTCAGTTCAATTCGCCATCAATCAAATGCCTATTTTTAACAGGCACAATATTAAGCCCAGGAAACATAAGAAAATTAGGAGCTTGACAAGATTAATACAAAGAGTAAAATCAGAATAAAAATTAAATACTTAAAAAAGAAAGGCACTAACTTTTGGGGGGAAATCAGGAAAACCTTCTAGAACAAGATTAAAATATAATAAGGAAATTTTGACCAACATAGAAATAAAATTTTAAAGTATAAATTTTTTAAATGTGGTTTTCTAAGTCAATGTGTCCCCACAGGAATCCATTTGGAGAGTTTACTGGTGACCCCTCTTTTTGTTATACCAGAAGCGAGTGAGACACATGACAAGAGTTTAAGTTTTAAATGGAGAAGTTTATTAGCCGGCGACCGTTCGGGGAAATAGAGTATCCCAAATCAAAACGGCCCCTGATGCCAGTGAAGAAGCAGTATTTATACAAAAATCTAAGTACAGATGTTAGTTATCTCTTGAAACTTACATGTTATTTTTAGCAGGCTCAATAAGCCTTTGTTAACTTTACAGAAAGAAAGGAACCCCCTAAAAAGATTGTAAATACAATATATCAGATAGCTGACTCAAGCGTTGACTGAATTACAACCCAGGATCTCCTCGTCCAATCTGCCATACATCCCACGGGAGCATGAGATAAGAGCTAGGAGCAATCACATAAGAAAAGGAATATCCGGGGCTGAGGCCCTCATCCTTCAAGGCCATAGGCAGACCTGGACAAATAGTCCAGCTGGGTTTTGTTGAGACAAGAGATAAAGTTGTCTCCAAGCCAACTCAGTTAGTTAAAGGAAGATCGTTAGGCTTTCCTGGTAACTAGCTTACATTCCATGGGAATATCTTAGGGGCCCAGGGAACTCGCCAAAAGGCAGGAACTCAGCCTGTTCTTTTATAGCACTCTGGAGTTTGCGATTAGGGGCTGGGGGCAGGGTTCTTAGCAATAGCTGGCTACTCAAGTATCACATCTTGAGCTTGACACTACTTCAGAGTATTGAAGGTAGCACTAGAGAGCCTAGGGACTTAAGCATTCTAAGAAGCAGAGCTAAGAAAAAAAGCATTCAGGGCATTGGGAATAACATGTTCAAAGTCTTAAGATGAAAGAATGAGTATCATGTATGGGGAACAGGCTACTTTGACTAGAGTGTAGAGTACATAAAAAAGTGAATGATATGATGAATTGGAAAAGAGTTTAAATGCAAAAAAAAACCAGCAAATATTTTTATTCTAGAAGTAACACAGCCATGGAACAGGGGGCGTAACACAGCAATACCATCAGCTCCAGTGGGTTTAATTAACATCTTTATACAAGGATGTCAATGTATATGTTCAGCCCTAATCCCACACAATGCCACAAATGATAGAATGCTTAACTAGGACTAAGGCACAGATTCAAATCCTTCCTCTGACCTAGGTTTTGTGACAAAATGTAAAAGTCTCTCAATGTCACTTTCCACACCAGTAATATGGAGATAATAATGCCTCTGGCATAGACCTAATAAGCCACAAATTATTTAAAAGGACTTAGATACATAAACTGTATTACAAAGCACTATACAAATGTCAATTGTTATTTCTCCTGAAGAACAATCCTAAACTCAGTACTACTATACATCTCTACGGGAATGTCCCACTGGCTTCTCATAATCAATATATGCAAGGTGGAATTCATTTTCTTTCCTTGTAACCCCCTGGTCACAAAATTTCCCTCCATATATTGAAACCGCCACATTTTCAGTCACTTTAGTATATAAACTCAGAGTTGATGAACCATTCTCTCCTCCTAGTATTCAATTAGCTGCCAACCTCTAAATGCTGTACCACTGGCTTCCTTGCATGCCCACCTTTCCCATCGTCAAGACCCACAAAGGCCCTTGTACATATTTCTGCAGTATCTTCCCAATTGATGTCCCTAATCCCAGTTTCTCCACTCTCAAATGTATATCCCACAAAACAGAAAAGTTTACATTCTAAAACCACAAATCGTAAATTGAGAACAAAAAAGGACCTCAAAAGTCCGACCCCCTAATTCTGCAGATGAGGCAACTGATGGTTGAATTGCTTTGCGCAAGAACATACAGGTGGTAAAAAGCCCTATTAGAAACGTCTGCTTTTAAATTTAAAATCCACTCTTCTTTCCCTATTACCTAACTATCTGACCATGCCACTCCCTGAATCAAAACATTTTAAAGGTACTTCTATGGTATCTGTGCTGAGAGACAAATTCCACAGTCCTGCACTTACTGGGAGGGACATTGTGGGAGACACTAACATTTTCCATATTTATCTCATGTTACTGCTCTCTTCGCTTTACATTTCCAGCCAAACTGCTTAATCATGTGTTATGAGAGACCTTATCAAAAGTTTTTTAAATGTCTGAGTGAATTATTAATTAACAGATCCTACTATTTTGTTAGCTTTTTTCCCTTTTCTGCTGCCTTTAAAAAAAAGGTAAATAGCTCTTTCTCCAAACTGGTTTCACACTGTGAGCAAGGGTAATCTTCTTTCTCTCATTCAAGTGCAAATCTATTCAAGGCTTTCCTTTCCTTTTCTCAGTGAGCTCTAATGAGATACATAAAGGCAAGATGTGGAAATCAAAGAAAACAAGGCCAGGGCCAAAGAGGAACAGGGGCCATACGCAAACTTTGTCTCATAGCATCAGCAATGGCCCCAGCATTCTCTTCCAAAGGATTCTCAACCATACAGAAACATAAAGTATTTTAACCAGGTTGACTGCAGAATGCTACACTGTACAACACAAGAATCTTTATAAAAGCATTACTACCTATTCTGTCATGAGCACCATACATAAAGTTACTACACTATTCAGACTTCCTTCTCAATGCCAAACTCCCAATTTTAACCCAAATGGGCAGGAGAGTATTAGCCTATTAGGTCTGACAGGTAAAGACTTCTAGAGCCTTAAAAGACCCAGGAGTTTAAGGTCAAAGGAGAATGTGGCTAGGACAAAGATTCACCTCGTCCATCGCAGCCGATGAAAACTAAGGGCGTCAAGTCAAAGAATCTAAGATGAAATAAAATCTCACTTTTGTCTTTATTTGAAAGGGCCTTGTAATTCTTCAGCCAAATCAGGATGTCTGTTAAACTAAAAACCCTAATATTCCATTCAAACCAACAGAGTACCTGAGAGATTTTCATCATCTGAAACTCAAACTCTGCTGTGATGAAGGAGCCTTCTCCCAAGGGTTTTTTTTTCAAGTATCATCCTAACTCAGTGATATTTTTAGTATTATGCTTCAGATACTACTACCCCCACAGAGAATTCCCAAGTCATAAAAGGCTGGTGAAGAATACCCTATGGAGAAAATGACCCAAGTACTGCTACCCTCCCACTTGTGGGTTCCAAGATAACCACAATAAGTATGTGTGATTGAACTCGGCTCCCATTCTTAATGAAGTACTTCATCATGTAGGACTTAAAAAACAAAACTCCAGATACCCTGCATGGTTCATAAGCTAGACTCGGATAAGCACATGACCAGTTTGTAAGAAGGAAACATGAAGTGAAGAGGAGAGGTGAAGACTGAGAAAAGCTCTTTCATGCCCTTTCCCAGAAAATCTGGTCTGCTTTCAGGGATCGTTACTGCAATGTGGCACATACATGAAAGAGGAAATCGCATTTTTCTTTCTTCCTGCTGACAACCCTGAATTCTGAATCTGCACAGCATGAGAGGGAACCCTGCATGGATTTCAAAATCCTCAACTAAACCCTGCACAAACACAATTTTCTGTTAACACCACAAAGCTAATGAATACTTCAATTTCTAACATGCTCATTGGGACAGAATCCCTTTGACCTATCAGTTTTGTTCTGGACTATGTGCAAACAGCCATAGGGGTCAGGGAAACAGTACACATGGGTCATGTGAAAGCACTTTCTAACCTAACGTGTATTTGTTTGGGTAGGGGACGGGAGGGGAAGAAAAATTATCATTTTACCCATATTTTTTCTTTTTGTCTCAATTTGTCTTCTAGGTAAATCTTTTGAAGAAATTGTAAGACTGCACATTTTGGAAATACTCATGAGATGTTTCCAACTGCGTAAAGTCTACATTTCCATTCAGATCATCTAATATTTACTTACTACATATAGATGTATATAAGGAGTGAATCAGTAAATAGGAATCATGTGCAAGGAACTAGACGAATCAGTGGGAATTTTAAAAATAATGAATTGCTTCCTACAAAGAACTTAGATCAAATGCAGGATATATACAAAATGCATAAAACTGATGGGAGAAAGGCTGTTCCTAAGGCTATGTATCCAAGGAATTCCTGTTTCTCTTTTGGTTAGATACATAGAAACAGAAGGGAGGAAGGTAAGGATTCCAGGAACAAATTTTATAAAAGCACAGGGAGAAGACTCTGAGATCCCAAATTTAAAGTTGAAAGGGACCTCAAACAAAGGCTATCTAATCTAGCTCCCTCATTTTATAAATAAAATTAAAGTAAGGACTAGTGATTTGCCTAAGCTCTATCAATGGCAAAATTTGAATAAATTCCTCTCAACTCCAAAACGAGTGAGTTTCTTTCAGGTCTATCCTACTCCTCATCTTAACCATGGAGGGGTATGTAGAAAAAAATCCAGTATAGAAACCTCTTTGCCTGAAGCAATAAGTGAATGAAAGGGAGTAATGTAAAGTTACAGACAGGAGTGAGTTCCTATTGTCTTGGAGCCAAGAGGGAGCCACAGCAGTTTATTAATATCAATCTTATGCCAAATGCATAGAATGCACAAGACAGTGGAGAAGCTAAAAATGTAAAATGAACAGAACATTGGTCTTCACCTGGGTGGTTGCACTGCATATGTAAAAAGGGAACGCTGTCAGGGAGGTTGAGTAAGCAGAACCAACAAGACCTGGCAAGCAATAAGATATACTGATGAGAGAAATGACTTCATTTTTCCGTTGGCGATTGCATAAATGGTGATGACCTTAAAAAAAACAGGGATAATGGAAAAATAATGAATTCGGTTTTAGATATTTGTAATGGCGATGGGACATCCGGATGCTAATGTTCACCCAGCAGTGCAAGATGCCTTGGTTCTTGGCCTAAAGAGATACTGTATTCAGGGAGGCATGAGATTTATATGTTATAATCAAGTGTTCCATGCATAATGATGATAAAAACAAAATCTGTTTTCACCATTTTTTGCCTATTTACTGACAGGATAAGGATATTACAAGTACTCCAAGATTTCCCATGGATATTGAATTAATAGGCAAAGTTATCTGAAAGCATGAAGAAGCTTCAGTTAGTCTTACCAGCTGCTATCCAGAATAGTGGGGCAAATTTATAAGTCTCCAAATAATTCTGAGGGTATGGGGTCATGTCCAGGAAAGACCAAAAGGCTTACATATTATGTATTTTTTTTCTCATTCTGATTTTTTTGAGGATTATCCAATTGGTTAGCTTTCTTACTAGTCACTGATATTTAATCGAGAAGGTTAGCATTCTATTAAATTATGATCCCTTCCATGAAAACAAAATTTAAATGTAGAATGACGTGTGGCATCACCAAAAAACTATCCACGGACCAGTGACACAAATGATTGGCCAGTAAACTGTTAATTGCTAAAGCAAAAAAGAAACCTAAAATATGGCAACTTGTGGATCTTCATCCTGACATGGAAGGAGCATACTGTAAAAGTAATGCTGCACCAATAAAAAAAAATTTAGTTTTTGTAAAACACCATTACAACCGAAAGCACAGTAGTTCTGAAGAAGGGAGATGTCGACCCGTTTCTCTTCTCCACTGCTTTTCTAATGCCTGTTTTGCTTAATGAGTTTTAAAGGGAAGGATGTTAGATGGAAAATCCCTGCAGATTCATGAAATTAATTTCACAACACAAAGGGAAAAAGGCAGCATAGCATAGAGGTTAAGAAGCCATCCTTGTTGACAGAATTTATGGGTACCAAGCCTCTCATGTAGTAAAATGTATAAGGGACTTAACCTTGGTAGTGCCCCTGGTAACACTGTAAGGTGTAGACAAGGCTCTTCTGAAGTGCATTAGGAGAGGAAGTTTCTCAATAGGAGCTTCCTACCCTAATGAAATCATACATTTCATCGATTTCTTTTTTTAAATCTGAAACAACCTCAATGAATAAGACAGCACTAGGTATTTTCTGACTGTCTCCCATTCCTGTAATAGTCTTCCCTCTTCTGCTCCAACTGCTGACTTCGGCGACTTCCCTAAGGTCACAACTAAAACCGCACCTTTTAACAGAGGCCTTCCCCTAACCCTTAATTCCAGTGTTTTTGCTCTTTTAATTACCCCCATTTTATCCTGTAAATACCTGCCATTGTACATATTTATAAGGACTGTCTTTTCTCTCTTTGTCTGCCTAGTGCCTAGCATGTAGCAGTCATGTTTACTCATTGAATGAAGTGAAAGCCACATTACAATACTCACTATCCCATTATTAGTTAATGATAAGAGATAAAGGGAAATTTTCTAAGTGTTATATATTCAAGCATGTCTCTATTCCATTACAACTAATTACATACTTGCTTATGATATATCTACTTATTAGATGGTAACAAGTTTGAGGACCAGGGCCAAAACTGTTATTTAATAGGTGCTTTCAAAGACGTACTATAAAACACACTGGTCTTCAATCTAATTTCTTTGAAGTCATCACAGTTTTGCTATCTTTATATTTATTACCATAGCAGGGACCTACAAAATAGAGGTGGGATATATAGTCCAATAGCACACTGTTAGGTACTCAACCTAAATAGAAACCATTCAACTACTCTATAATCTCCATTTATGAACTCATGAGTTTCTCAACTATACAGTTTTTAATTTTTTTTTTAATGCAATTTATTTATTTAACATATTTGGTTTTCAGCATTGATTTTCACAACATTTTAAATTACAAATTTTCTCCCCATTTCTACCCTCCCCCCCACTCCAAGATGGCTTATATTCTGGTTGCCCTGTTCCCCAGTCAGCCCTCCCCTCTATCACCCCCCTCCCCTCTCATCCCCTTTTCCCTTCCTTTCTTGTAGGGCAAGATAAATTTCTACGCCCCATTGCCTGTGTATCTTATTTTTTAGTTGCATACAAAAACTTTTTTTTGGTTTTGAACATCTGCTTTTAAAACTTTGAGTTCCAAATTCTCTTCCCTCTTCCCTTCCCACCCACCCTCCCTAAGAAGTTGAGCAATTCAACCTAGGCCACACATGTATTATTATGTATAACCCTTCCACAATACTCATGTTGTGAAAGGCTAACTACATTTTGCTCCTTCCCGACCCATCCCGCTTTATTGAATTTTCTCCCTTGACCCTGTCCCCTTTCCAAAGTGTTTGTTATGATTACCTCCACCCCCATCTGCCCTCCCCTCCATCATCCCCCCCCCCTTTTATTTTTTTTTTATCTTCCTCCCTCTTCTTTCCTGTGGGGTAAGATACCCAACTGAGTATGTATGGTATTCCCCCTCAGGCCAAATCTGATGAGAGCAAGGTTCACTCATTCCCCCCTAACCTGCCCTCTCCCCTCCTCCCATAGAACTGCTTCCTCTTGCCACCTTTATGAGAGATAATCCACCCCATTCTATCTCTCCCTATCTCCCTCTCTCAGTATGTTACTCTCTCATCCCTTAATTTCATTTTATTTCTTTTAGATATCTTCCCTTCATCTTCAACTCACCCTGTGTCTGCTCTCTCTCTTTTACATATATATATATATATATATATATATATATATATATATACATAAACACATATATATATATACACATACATACATATACACATAGATACATACATACATAAACATTCACTTATATATATATACATACACACACATATACATATATATATATACATATATATATATGCATATTCCCTTCAACTACCCTAATACTGAGGTCTCATGAATCATACTCATCATCTTTCCGTGTAGGAATGTAAACAAAACAGTTCAACTTTAGTAAGTCCCTTGCAATTTCCGTTTCTTGATTACCTTTTCATGCTTCTCTTGATTCTTGTGTTTGAAAGTCAAATTTTCTATTCAGTTCTGGTCTTTTCACTGAGAAAGCTTGAAAGTCCTCTATTTTATTGAAACTCCATATTTTGCCTTGGAACATGATACTCAGTTTTGCTGGGTAGGTGATTCTAGGTTTTAATCCTAGCTCCATTGACCTCCGCAATATCGCATTCCAAGCCCTTCGATCTCTTAATGTAGAAGCTGCCAGATCTTGGGTTATTCTGATTGGGTTTCCACAATACTCAAATTGTTTCTTTCTGGCTGCTTGCAGTATTTTCTCCTTGATCTGGGAGCTCTGGAATTTGGCAACAATATTCCTAGGAGATTTCTTTTTGGGATCTATTTGAGGAGGCAATCGATGGATTCTTTCAATTTCTATTTTGCCCTGTGGCTCTAGAATATCAGGGCAGTTCTCCTTGATAATTTCCTGAAAGATGGTATCTAGGCTCTTTTTTTGATCATGGCTTTCAGGTAGTCCTATAATTTTTAAATTATCTCTCCTGGATCTATTTTCCAGGTCAGTGGTTTTTCCAAGGAGATATTTCACATTGTCTTGCATTTTTTCATTCCTCTGGTTCTGTTTTATAATATCCTGAGTTCTCATAAAGTCACTAGCTTCCACTTGCTCCAATCTAATTTTTAAAGTAGTATTTTCTTCAGTGGTCTTTTGGACCTCCTTTTCCATTTGGCTAATTCTGCCTTTCAAGGCATTCTTCTCCTCATTGGCTTTTTGGAGCTCTTTTGCCATTTGAGTTAGTCTGTTTTTTAAGGTGTTGTTTTCTTCAGTGTATTTTTCAGTATTTTTTTGGGTCTCCTTTAGCAAGTCATTGACTTGTTTTTCATGGTATTCTCGCATCCTTCTCATTTCTCTTCCCAATTTTCCCTCTACTTCTCTAACTTGCTTTTCCAAATCCTTTTTGAGTTCTTCTATGGCCTGGGGCCAGTTCATGTTTTTCTTGGAGGCTTTGGTTGTAGGCTCTATGACTTTGTCATCTTCTTTAGGCTCTATGTTTTGGTCTTCTTTGTCACCAAAGAAAGAATCCAAAGTCTGAGACTGAATCTGGGCGCGTTTTCGCTGCCTGGCCATATTCCCAACCAACTAACTTGACCCTTGAGTTTTTCAGTGGGGTATGACTGCTTGTAGACTAACGAGTTCTATGTTCTACGTTTGGGGGGAGGTGCCAGCTCTGTCAGAGCCGCACTCCTCCTTCCCCAAGGACCCCCAGTCCAGACTGGACTTAGATCTTCAGCAGGCTGTTGCACTCCTGCTCTGATCCGCCACTTAATTCCTCCCACCAGGTGGGCCTGGAGCCAGAAGCAGCAGCAGCCGTAGTTGCCCCACCTCCGCTGCCCCCGGGGCTGGAAGCCGAACCGCGAACTCCTTCCACTCCCGCAGCTTTTCCCACTAACCTTCTCCGCAGTCTTTGGTGTTTGTGGGTCGAGGGGTCTGGTAACTGCCGCAGCTCACATATTCAGGGCGCTAGGGCCCCCTCCGCCCGGCTTCTGGTCTGGATCGTCCACGCTGCTCAGGCTGGGCTCTGCTCCACTCTGTTCCCAGCTCCCAGCTCCGTGTGGAATAGACCTCACCCAGAGACCATCCAGGCTGTCCTGGGCTGGAGCCCTGCTTCCCTCTGCTGTTCTGTGGGTTCTGCTGTTCTAGAATTGGTTCAGAGCCATTTTTATAGGTTTTTGGAGGGACTCGGGTACGGAGCTCACTCTAGTCCGTGCTTACCAGCCGCCATCTTCCAGTTTTTAATTTTTAAAAAAATGTATTTAATATTTTGCTTTTCAACATTGATTTCCACAAGGTTTTGAGTTACAAATATTCTGATTGCCCTGTTCTCCAGTCAGCCCTCCCTTCTGTTACCGCACTCCCCCCCATTCCCTTTCCCCTGACTTTGTTGTAGGGCAGGATAGATTTCTATACCCCATTCTCTATATATCCTCTTTCCCAGCTGCATGCAAAAACACCCTTTTTTTCAGCATCTGATTTTAAAATTCAAGAGTTCCAAATTCTCTCCCCTCTTTCCCTTCCAACCCACCCTCCCTAAGAAGGCAAGCAATTCAACAAAGGCCACACATGTATTACTGTGTAAAACACTTTGACAATGCTCAAGTTGTCAAAAACTTAACTGTATTTCCCTCCATCCTATCCTATCCTATCCCCCTTTATTCAATTCTCTCCGTTGACCCTGTTCCTTTTCCAAAATGTTGCTTTTCATTACCTCCTCCCCCTATTTGCCCTCCCTTTTATCATTCCCCCTTCTTTCTTAGCTATCTTAACTAGTTGCAATTAGAGGACAATTTTGTAAAAATTACTGCAAAGTAGCCTAGAGCCAGAGGTACTAAGAGATAGATACCCTCATCTCTTATTTAAAAAAAACAATTAAAGATCCAGGGAAGCTAAAAGTGATTTGCCCATGGCCAGCCACCACAGTAGTGGTAAAACCAGCGTTAAAACTCAGGCCAGAGTTTTCCTCTTGACAACCATATTGCTCAGTTTATGTCCCTCTTTATTCCCCTCCCTCCCTTATATCTTACCTGTTACTTACTTACTTATTCCCTCCCTTAAAACACCCCCACCACCATTCCTTCTCTTTCCCCTGCCAATTGTCATAATAACTGTACTATTCTCAGGACTGACATGTATAAAACCTACACAAAACAATATAATGATACATATATATATATAGATGTAAATAATCTCCCTTATGGATTAACAAGGGTTTTCCCCCCATTTACTTTTTATGTATCCCTTGGATTGTGTTTGTGAAGATCAAATTTTCCACTGAGCTCTGGAATTTCCTTAATTTCATTGAATGTCCATCTCCTTACCTGGAAAATTATACTCAATTTTGCTGGGTAGTTGATCCTTAGTTGTGGTCCAAGCTCCTTTGGTTTTAGAATTTCATATTCCAATTTCTCCTCTCACTTAACATAGAAGCTGAAAGATCTTGCGTGACCTGACTGTAGTTCCATAGTCTTCATAATAACTTGGAAAAACCTACATGATATAATGCTGAGTGAACAGAGCAGAACCAGGAGAACATTAAATACAACCACAGATAGATGGATTCTGTGATGACTAAACTTGATGGACCTGGCTCTTCTCAGCAATACAAGGTACAAAGACAACTACAAAGGGCTCTTGATAGAGAGAGCTATCTACATTCAGTGAAAGAACTATGGAGGCTGAATGCAGATTGAGGAAAACTATTTGCTCTCCTTTTTTCAGTTTTGTTTCTTCTTTTTCATGATTAATTCCATAATTCTTCACAACTTGGCTATTGTAAAAATAAGTTTAATTCAAAGAAATATGTAGTTTAATTCAAAGTTATATACAGATTCCACCCTGTCTGGAAAGGAGGGGAGGAAAATCTGGAGCTCAAAACTCATGCAGAACAGAGTGTTATAAACTAAAAACAAAAAATCTTAATTTAAAAAAAAATCTCGAGCCAGGATGGCTTTACAGAATCAGCTCCCATGACTGGAAAATTTTAAAAAGACCCCCCCCAAATTAGGAAATTTGTCAGCAACCAGAACTCAAAGAATATACCACAAGGTAATCTTCTGAAAAATCTGACAACCTCAAGGGCCTCTTATTCACTACAGTCTTCCTAATCCAGCCCTCCCCTCCTTCCTTCCAGGGATGATACTCAAGATGCAGTACTTTAGGGCACTGTGGCTTTCCTGTTTATCCCTTTACATTTTCCCAGGGAGAGGCACCCACTTTCAATTCTCCACAACTATTGCAATCTCACTCTGAGAACTCCTGAGCTGACATTTGGAGTGAACACTGCAGTACAATTATGGAGGAAACCCAATACCAGGTAGATTATCAGAAGACTATCAATCTGACCAGCCACAAGGTAAAAGGGAACTGAAACGGATTCAGACGATTGTGCAGCCTGTGAGGCAAGGAGTCCTAAAGGAAGATAACAGAAAGGCAGTGATGATGAAAACTTATTCAAATAGCGTGAGAAGATACAACCAGTTAAGAGAGAGAGAAAACTTACATGGCCAGGGCTTCTGAAAAACTTTCCTCTCAGAAGGATGGTGCATGATCTTTCCTAGGAAAATGACAGAGAGACTAAAATAACATAGTTCCAAAGAGAACAGAGGAGGCTCAGAAGAATGGGACCATTAAAAGCCTAAAAAATATTCTCACTTAAAAGTTTCTCTGTAGCAATGTCTCCCCAACTGATGACCTTCCTCTCCTATGGGTGAAAAACCTGTAATGCAAACCTTGGAATCTGACAAAAAAGACCAGAGCATCAAGGCCTGAGATGGAGTCATAGCATCACTGTGACTTTCCAGACGGGACTGGTGTCAAGCAAATGTAAGAGCATAAATATAATAGAAAAAAATGGAGAACGAGAAGATTAAAAGTACACAAATCACACAACTAAAACACTAGAGGTGACAAAAGAATACAAAATCAGCAATCTAGGGATTATAGGTTTGAAGAAAAGGGCAAACTTCAAGAACTCATAATGAAAAATTGACCAGAAATGTGTCTGTATGTATTTCTAAATGTATAAATTTTAGAAATATTGATTATGCCAATAACTCAAAAGAACAAGTTCCAAAAAATTCCAGGAAAAGAGACAAAATGAGGACACATTTCAAAATATCATAGAAAACCAAATTTGATTGTCATGAACAAAATTTATATATTTATAAGGGAAAAATCTGCAAATGTGACATAAACACTAAACCCAATTTTTATTACGCCAGTGATCATTTTCACAAAGGTGTGCTGAACTTGAAGCAGGCGTGGGAAAGAACTATGAAGATGAATGTTATTCATAACTATTTTTAAATAAAGAAGAAATGTCTGTATAGAGTAGTGTGCTTTGCAGTTATTATCATTCAATAAATAATCTTTCTTTTCATCGTGGAAGGTCATTTCAGCCCAGGAATGACCATTTTGGTAGCTACACATTCTGATTGTATGGCTATTTCTAGGACCTCAATTTAAGGCCAGCTATGCCTTCATTTCTCACTCTAGACCTTATCATACCCTTTTCCTGTCCCTGTTTATAGATTGGAACATTACCCAACTCAGCTTCTTTTTACTGTAATGTTATCTCCTTGAGGGCAGAGGATGTCTTATTATTAACTTTATTTTTCTTTTATTTTGGTTCTGTTTTCTTTTACACCATGCCTAATGTGGAAATGTTTTGCATGACTGTATAAGAGGTATTGTATTTTTTTGGCACTCTCAATGGACATAGACTGGGAGAGTTGGAGACAATATAGCACTCAGTTTAAAATGAATCTTTAACTTTTAACTTTAACTGTGAATATTTATTTCTATCAAATAAAAATGTTTGGTAGAAATTAGTATTTTTCAGTTGATGAAATTTATGATAGAAGACTATTAAAGAAACCTACAAAAATGGGTGGGGGGGGCTAAAGGACAGATTTTAAATTTCTGTTCCTTTTCCTCTTGGCATCAATGGTAAGCAATCTGTATCAGAGTCCATAGAACCTTGAGAAATTATGACTATTATGCCTGTGGATTATTACTACATATAACTCCCTACCCTGAATGATAATACCACTTGTTTTTTTGTCTTTACTTCATTCTTAGCGTCCCTTTTCCCTCAAGTCCCAGAATTATAGCTTGGTCCTTCTAAGGGACCCTCAGGAGAGCACTGCTTCCCTAAGAAGTTTTATTCAAATAGGGAACATATTAGATTGACATCTTAGGTCATTCCTATTCCACTTTTCTAATGAGAAGACTCCATCTAGTGGTTACTATTCTCCCTACAGATTCATCCTCTAAGACCAAAGTGATGACAAAAGATGAATTTCTCAAAGGCAGAACAGGGACTAATTGAAGCATTCACCCACTAATCACCATCTTTTATACCTACATCAAATACATTGGACACTTGTCCTTTCCTGTCTACAGATGAGAAGTTGGCAGATGAACTTTTATACTATTGAAACTGAACCACACTTTATTGATTTTACTAGAATTGAGTAATTAGGATTTGTGTGACTTTGAAATAGAAGTGTAAAGAACTAAAGACAGAACTTTACTTCCATCTAGGTTCACTGACTGTCTTGCATGTGCTTAACAGCAATAAAAACTAGCATTTATATAGCACTTCAAATTTTGAAACACTTTTTTTGTTATCTCATTTGACCCTATCAACAACCCCATGAGATAGTTACTATTCATTTTACAGATGAGGAAAGAGCTTTAGATGAATTTAAACGATTCTGCCTAGATCGTATAGCTAAAGTGTCTGAGACAGAATTTGAACTTCACTGACTCCAAATCCAGTCTCTCTTATAATTGAACTTATCAAGAACAATATAGGAATCATAATGGTAATTCAAAAGCTTCTAATTGAACCCAATTTCAATTCAAAAATATGCATTAAGAACTGTGGATGCAAAGAAAAAATGTAGCGGGTCCCAAACTTGAGCCCGCTTACATTTTACCAGAAAATACAGCATGTTCACATCTAAATAAGTACAAAATAATTTCTCAAGAAAGAGCTCTACTAACTTGTGGGAATGAGAAAAATCTCGAGGAGAAGGTAACCCAAAATGTGCTGAGGAATTTCAGGGATTCTAAGTAGAGATGAGGAGGGAGGGCGTGCATAGACAGAAAGAGACCACCAGTGCAAAAGCAAAGGAAGAAGAGCAAGGAGGCCAGCTTGGTCTACATGGAAGGCTCATGGACTGACCCTAGAGAGGTTACTTCTACAGAAGGATGCTCACACCTTTAACAGAAATTGTGAGATCAAGGAATTTAGATTGCCTGGAGGGAAATAAAAATTGTCATTGGATATGCAGGTTCAGATGACTATGGGATAACAAGGTAGAATTACCCAAGTATCTAAGATATCTAGGAAACAAAGGTCTCAACTTCAAAGATCACAAGGCTCCGGAGACAGGGCTGGAAGTCCTAAGTGATGTCCCCTTAAGAAGGCCGTGCAGACCACAGGGTTCCCCAAGGCAATCCAGAGTGGTAGCCCTCTTAACAACGCAGACAGGGATCACAGGACACCCCAAGACAACATCCAGGAGTAAGCCTGGCAAGTTTCTACTGCCTGTTGCTTCCCTTCACTTGACCTTAGGAAAATCCATGTGACTTGCCCATTCACACCCAAAGAACTCAGGACCAGAGCGGGCAGAGGAAGGCATTTTATTACACGGGTGTAGTGCTCACAGGGACACTCACACTGATACAGCCGCAGGAGCAGGGGTAACCATTCCCTCCACTCCTGCTAGAGTCATGGTTAGTTTACAATCTTTGTTTTTTACATAGTTTTCCTAGGTTATACAGTTTATATAAATAGGATAGTAAGGATACAGAAGCAAAAGTGAAGTTAATTAGATTTTCCTTGTCTTAGTTTAGGATTAAACTATATTCTTTTACTTCCCCTACTTTCCCTCTTTAACCTATGTAAATTGTGCAAATCAGTAGGCCTGGATTCTTAACCAAAGACCAGACCCTAGATAAGCTTGAACAGGTTCAAGTGGGTTTGGCCTCTCTAATTCCCTAGACTGCCTTCTCAAAAAGCATGCACATGCATACAAGCCTCTGACCTCTCACCTGACCGACCTTGAGGCCTGGTCTCTGCTAAAGCTGGGGTGGGGGAGGGCAGGGAAGCACACCTTTGGGTCTGTGGAAACAAAACTCCTCCTCCCATTTCTTACATGAGTAACTGGATGAAGATCCAGCACCTGGGCTTCTTTGTTCTCTCTAAAAGTTTGCTCAGGCAATACCCTTACCTCTGTCAACAAGGCCGGATCATTAAGGACATTACCCTAACCCCAAGAGAGATTACCTTGCTTAATATTCTACAGGTATATACTATGTTATGGAATGTAATGAGACACAGAGACGCTGGGCTGTAGTTTCAACTGACTTTTGTCAACATCCTTTACAACTCTATTCCATTAAGGAAAATCCATGATACAAGAGTATCATGGTTAAACATACATGAGGGTCATAAAAAATGAGGTAATACAGGCTTGCTAGGTCTGCTAAAATAACGTACATAAGTTTTCTCATTGCTTTGTTCAGGCAGCCAGAGCTTGTGCTCTGACTCCTTGTACGTACAAGTAAGCTAGCCTAGCTATGCTTTAAGGGAAAATAATAAACAACATGGATTTTTCTATCACCTAGCGCTGTTGTTTCCTTCAACCAAATTTTCAGGTTTAACAGTTGTGGTGCCGTGACTTTCGGATGGAAATGATGGAAATGGGACAATGCAGCCCAACCTTGCCAATGCTTTTGGGCGCCATAGGATTAATTTTTCCTGCAATTTTGGCCTTGACAAGGTTGAGGTAAGTTGTCTCTCTTCCCAGCTTCCAAAAAGAACTCCCACAAAATTGGTTGAAGTCTGAAAATTCCCTTTAAGCTAGCTCTGGGGGCAGGGATCAGATCTGCAGGCAAACGCACATAGATCCCATGGAAACACTGATTGATCTAGAAAATTGTGTGGGATGGATTTTACGAATCCAAAAATTAACAACAGAGGCTCAAGGTGAAAGTAGAAAGGAAAATTTATTACGATCCTGCAGGAAAGGGCCACCCGGACATCGAGAGGACTTGGGGGTCCTCTCAGTGTCAGAGCGCACTGGACACAGAAAATTGGGGTGTTTATATAGGTCCCTAATCGCAATTCCCCCTCCCAACCTTCTTCCTCTCAGCTTGCAGACGTAAGCTTTGAGGGTACAATCTAGACGCGATAAATCTACCCAGGGGCAAACAGTATAGTTATTTTTACAAGCAGGCCACAGTCATAAACCTCCCACCATCCTTACTTCATTCTACTATCAATCTCAAGGTAGTAAATCTGTCTTAAATGACAATGACGATTAAACAAACAGTTCGGTTATCGGTGACAGGCAGGAATTAGTTGTTAGTTACCTAATCCTGCACATCTATATTGCACCTGGCTTTTCGGCTTTCCATCCATTCTTCCCCAAACAGAGGTTCTCTTATCTTGGGGTCAATGTACAGGGGTGAGTATCCTGTGTCTTATGCTTATCCTCAGAGAATTTTATGGTTGCTGACTTATTCACCTCAACCCTTCTTTCTTCCAGGCCTCTTGCCATTAGGTAAATACACAGGACCTGTTCTTAATCTCGGGGGCCTTATGGTCACTAGCTAGGCTTGTGGAGGGGAAAATATCTAAGTAGAGAAATGGGACTCACTATCCTACTTATTTCTATTTATTTAATTTGTTCCCTTTTATGAGAGGTCTTCACTCGTCCCACACAGACCCTCCTCTTTTATTTGCTCAATGAAGACCTCTCACACTAATCTTGATGTATTTTCTCCTTGAGTCTAATTAGCCTATTGAGGATATAAATTGGGGTTCTACACCCTCGGCTCCCATCTTGAGCCCAAGTAGCCGGTCTATAAGTTTGAATGATCCTTTCTGGGGTTCACTCATTACCCCTTTAAGTAAGTACGAGAAGGACTGATTGACACATTGATAAATCAAAGGGGCAGTCCCCTTTATCAATACAGATACAGACACCCAAAAGAAAATAATGATGCAATTGTCCCTTTAAGATTCAAAAAGTCTTTTCCTGTATAGCTGTCCAGCAGGAAGCATCAAGTCTTGTGGTCCTTGGCATCTGCTCCAGACATCTCCAGCACAGAGGCTTCTTCTTCTTCTTTTCTTCTTGCAGGAACCAGCTTTCTTCCATTCACCTACAAAAGTTACCTCAACACAACTTTGAGTTATCATTTCTATAACCTTTTAGTCATGCCATGTTTCCTTGATGACATTTACAAAATAAACCACAAACCATTCCTTTAACATGACTAATTGTAACAAAACTTTAGACAAGCTTGATGTTAACCAAATAATATTCTCACAAGCACTTGATCTACTCCTTCTTTCTTCCAAGAATTAAAAGACCCTAACTTCTACAAGACCTTATACAAGGCCCTTATAAACTACCCTTAATTTATATGGGACCACACACAGGAACACTAGTCCCAGTCCTATAGTAACCTAAGATGTTCCTTAATCAATTATTTTAATAAATCTGTTACTATACTTACAAAACTTTCTGATTATAGAAATTTGCCACCAAGAGATTAGGAACTTATAGTCTAGTTTCCTGTCAACTCCAGGTAGAAGTTATGTCAAACTGCAAGCTGCATTGAGCCAGGCTCAAAGTCTGCCAAGCTTCAGCTAAGGGATCAAGTCAAGAGGGTCCCACCTCAGCATAGGCTGAACAGTTGCCCTCTTAACTTTACCATGAAATCATACCTGCAGTCCACGCCTGTCCTTCACAGGGCTGCTGCTGCATCATAGATCAGTGGCTCAGACAGCCTTCCTTGATATTCACACCTGGAGTTAGACTCAGAAAAACAGTCAGTTAACAGTCCCATTAAGTCTCTGAATGGCAAGTTTCAAAAATCAGTTTCTTAAGGAACATCTTTAAAGTGAGCCTTAAGTAGCTTGCATGCATTTTCTCCCTTGTTCCTAAAATCTTCCCATTAAGATTATAAGTTATTGTTCTAACACATTTTCATTAGTTTCCCAGACTCTTCTATTCTCCTCTAACTGTGCCTGATCTGAAAGAATGAGATATTCTTCAAGAACTGAATCATATAAATATGATAGGTTCAAATATTAACTTCATCTTTACATTTTGGACCATGGAATGAATTCAAATTCAAACAACCACATTTAACTTGTTCATCAATGCAAAAATATTCTCTTAAAGAGACTTACTCATTGAAATTCTTTCTCCCAAACTGGAAATGTCTCTGATTTAATTCCAGCAATTAATTACACCATTTGTCTTAATATCCAACTGCTTTTACATTTAAGGGCCTTACTCCACATAGATACAGAGTAACTTTAAATCCCAGCCTTAATCTATGGGATAATGATTCAACCTTACACTTGTATCTTTATTTTACAAACTTCTAAATTATTCCCATTAATATTTTCAAAGAATATTATCTTTCATATGACTATACAAGAGCACCAATTTACCCAATCATTTGAAATTACTGGATAATTCTTAATTAATATAACTTAGTACAGTCACTCAAATTTGGTTTTCCATTTTTGAAACTTCAGAGAATTTCAGTTTATATATATATCATCTGTTGTTTTCTATCCCTACCTAAACCTTGTACCTGGTATAAGAATCTTTAGAAATGAGCTCATCTATCCTTTTTAAACTATCAGACAAATACCTTAATAAAGGAGAAATAATCTTGCTTTTACCATTATCTTATACAATTTGTGCAAAAATCCAAATTTAAAATCTGTTTATCAAAGCATAAACCAATAATATATATCTGTATATAATTCTTAGAGAAATCAATCTGATCCTGTTAATTTTCTCAAATTTTGCTTTCCTATTTAATTAGATATCTATCACATTACATCTTTGTCTAATCATTTCCTCCTTTTGTAGGATGTTATCTCTATATGATATTTATTTGGGGAAATATAGGTCAAAATTGTAAGCTATTCATTCTTGCATCCCATTGTAGTGACTCAGAGATATTCCAATATCCATCTATTACCTAATAGATTTAGCATTGTGCTTACAAAACTTCCTGATAATATAAATTTGCTATGAAAGGAAAGAGGGACTATGTCATATATCTTAACAGAAGGAAAGAACTTCCTTAGCTCTGTTTGATTCCAGGCATGAGTCATATCTGTTAGCCAATCATATAGCCATTAGATGCTGAAAGCAGGGCTTAGGAGTAATCAGGTGGGGATTTTCCTTTTCAGAAAGGAAATAGCAGAATTGGGAAATAGAGTCAGGAAGATCCTACCTAGGTTGTGTTCAAGGTCATCTTCAAGACTTTCTCCCAGGCATAGACATCCACCTTTAAGAATTCTCAGTCTGTAATGCCTGCCATTCCACTACTGGCTTCATGTGACCTATACCTGTAATCAGAGCTTAAAACAATATTAAATTGTAGTCCCATAAAATCTTAAATAGCAAATAAATATCCTTTAGATAGGACTGTCCCAAATTTTATGGAGCTAATAATTATCAAATCAAGCTACATAACTTTTCCATCTTCTAAAATACTTCCTCATATTTTCTCAACATAACAACTATGTAGGGGACAGGAAGGGCTTGAATAACTCCCATTTGTCCCCAGACCTTCTTATATGCCTTTTGTATTTCCAATCAAACCTTTATTTATCTTTTCCAAATCTCTCAAACCCATTATTCAGCTTTCCTTTATGTTTCAACCATAAGACAAAATAGCTCATAAAATAGTACTTCTTACTGACATAACTGTCTATACTGGAATCCCATACCAGCTTCCTAAACAAAACAAAGAGGTTAATGACCAACCTCACAGGCTGATGGATTTATGTCCCTGCTTACTCATTCTGGAGGAAAGGGACACTTTTAGGAATTAAATCTTATACACATTGGTAAGCTCTAACTTGCTTAAAATCACAAAAATACTTTTCATCCTGATGTTAAAAAGAATACTCACTAAACTTTTCTGAAGAAAATTATTTGGAAAGTTTTAAAATGATAACATCTCTTTTTTCTTTCCTTAAAGCAAATTAACCCTTAAACATTAGAATTCATTAACTAAGTTGGTGGAAGATGTCCTCATTCTCAAATATTTATACAGAATTCCTAGATATTATAAAGTTCCTTAATTAAAAAGATGTTGCAATGTGGAGGACACTTAGTTTCTTAAATTAAGAGCATACCCAATTAAATTAGCCTTATCTTTGTTTCAGTTAAACCTCAATTTCAATTCTTAATATAACAACATCCAGATTATAAGAGGAATTGTTTTTTTTTCTAACAACATAGGTCAAATCAAATCTGGAGTCATAATCACTAGTGGTAACATTTTAATTTCTAAGGCCCAATACTCTTAGCATTGTAAAGATTATAAAATCACATTTCTTAACAGTTTATAGTATCCTGAATTGACTGAAATTGCAAGAGGAGATTCTTGTTTAAACAGGGCCTGTATAAATACTTGACTTATAGCAAAAACAATTTTAGCTGAACTTCCTTTTAGATAAAGACAAAACTTGGATTTCTTAGGTTATAGCAATTGTCCAGCTTCTTAACCTAATACAATTCTAACAAATTTCAGATTATAGAAACATCAATCTCATTACCAACACATGGAGATTTAAAAGTAATATTACTTGCTCATAACCAGATATAACAGTTTCAAACTATCACATTTTTATCATACCCTTTTTAAAGACCAATTCATATGCATGACAAAATTTAGACCTCACAAGGGTTTCTCAAATTTACAGCTTAAGAGAACTATAAAAATACAATTTAGAAATAAGATGACTTCAATTACGTTTTCAGATTATCACATATAGAAATTATTAATCCTATTACTTCTGGTATTTATATATATTAATACGTTAATATATATAAATACATACATTAATACATCAATACCTTAAATATTAGCTTTAGCCAAATTAAAATGCCCCATGAATTTGAGAGAGGTGTGGCCACGTCCCTTTGTGTGGCGGCAAGAACTTGGGGGCTTGAGAGGAGAGGTTCCTCTGCTTGCCTCCCCCATTTTCCCAATCAGAGGAGGGTAATCTCAAATTCCTTACCATTACTTTCTTCCCTTATCTGATCCAGGATGGGAATCTGCTAAAAGGTTTTAGCTGCTCTAACTTTTATCGCAGCCTTGGCTCGGTCAGAGACAGGACAACTAACTTTCACCTGGGTGAATTTCACTCCTGTGTTCACTCCTTAAAAACTTTCTTTATCCAATCAGGAATAACACATTTCCCTTAAATCTGAGGGAAAAGTTTCCCACTCTCTTTCTTATTTCTCTTCACCCCAAATTTGGCCAGAACTTGGAATGGAGGGAAAAAGAAAGAGCACTTCTACAACTTCCCAAAAGTTTCCAAAACTTTTACTCTCAAAACCTCTATTCACACTGTCCATGCAAATAGATTATATCTTCCTGACACTTCTCTTACTCTCTTTAATGAGTGACTGTTCAGTCTCTCAACCTGTTTCCTTTTCTCCCCAGCCTTCCAGGGACCTTTCTTTTGTTAATTACTTCCTTTTCAACTTCCCTTTTCCACCTAAAAATACTTTTCTCTCTCTTTCTCCCCCTCCCGCTCTCTGATGCTGCCTGCTGCCACAGTCAGAGAGGAAGGGGAAAGAAAGGGCTGCACTCTTAGAGATAACACACTCTCTTCACACAGAAACACAGACAGATACAGAGAGAAATCCACAGAAAGAATCCAAAAGCTCAGGGGGGATTGCCAGACATCCCCAGATTCCTTTCTTTTCTCTTTTTCTATCCCAGCATCTCTAAGCCTACTCCCAGAGAGCTACCTTCAGGGATATTAGCTGTCTTACACTGTTCCTTTCTCAAGACTTCCCAAAGTCTTATCCGGGGGGACAGGGACCCTACAGACACCAACTGTCTAGGCTCTCCCTCTCTCGTCCACCCCACTCCAGGGGACAGGGAACTCTACAGACACCAATTGTCTAGTCTCTCCCTCTCTCGTCCCCTCCCGGTCACCCAAGGCCCCATTGCCCTGGGCCGTGTGCACACCACTTACGGACCGATCAGCAACCCAGCTTCCTCAGCTGTCTCTGCAGTCTCTGCAATCTTCGCTAGCACAATCAGGAGCTCCGTTCTATTTCGTCTCTACTTTCTCCGAGTTCCTCTCTTCGATATCTTTTGTCCTGCCAGGAAGAGCTCTCCCCCAGCGAAACCCCAGGGCCTCCGGAAAAACGGAGTGGGTACCCTGTCCCCAGGGGTCGCAGCGGGACAGCTTCCTCCCAGGCGAGGACTAAATCTCGGTGGGACCTCCAACTGTGTGGGATGGATTTTACGAATCCAAAAATTAACAACAGAGGCTCAAGGTGAAAGTAGAAAGGAAAATTTATTACGATCCTGCAGGAAAGGGCCACCCGGACATCGAGAGGACTTGGGGGTCCTCTCAGTGTCAGAGCGCGCTGGACACAGAAAATTGGGGTGTTTATATAGGTCCCTAACCGCAATTCCCCCTCCCAACCTCCTTCCTCTCAGCTTGCAGACGTAAGCTTTGAGGGTACAATCTAGACGCGATAAATCTACCCAGGGGCAAACAGTATAGTTATTTTTACAAGCAGGCCACAGTCATAAACCTCCCACCATCCTTACTTCATTCTACTATCAATCTCAAGGTAGTAAATCTGTCTTAAATGACAATGACGATTAAACAAACAGTTCGGTTATCGGTGACAGGCAGGAATTAGTTGTTAGTTACCTAATCCTGCACATCTATATTGCACCTGGCTTTTCGGCTTTCCATCCATTCTTCCCCAAACAGAGGTTCTCTTATCTTGGGGTCAATGTACAGGGGTGAGTATCCTGTGTCTTATGCTTATCCTCAGAGAATTTTATGGTTGCTGACTTATTCACCTCAACCCTTCTTTCTTCCAGGCCTCTTGCCATTAGGTAAATACACAGGACCTGTTCTTAATCTCGGGGGCCTTATGGTCACTAGCTAGGCTTGTGGAGGGGAAAATATCTAAGTAGAGAAATGGGACTCACTATCCTACTTATTTCTATTTATTTAATTTGTTCCCTTTTATGAGAGGTCTTCACTCGTCCCACACAAAATTAAATATGGATCAGTCAAAAACTAGAATTACAAGTCCAACGGTTCCTCCACTCCCTTCCTTCCTTCCCTTGGAGGCCCTGATCCTGGGGAGAAAAACTGCACTTTGATTTTTCCCTCCCCCTCTACCTTCCAAGAAAGGCTCTGATCCAGAGGGAGGTACCTCTGTTCTGCTTCCTCCATCTCCCCTTTCCCCCTTCCTAAGGGATAGGATATGGAGAGTCAGAAAAATCAGGAACGCCAAGGCTTCCCCAAAGACCATAGGGGTGCTAATAGCTAACTCATGAAAGCTTCTAATTCTCTGTTGTTTGAACTCTGAGCTCAGTCTGTATTTGTTCTGTTAATTGTCTGTTAACTGTCTGTGTGAAAGCATGTGCTGTGAAATGTCTATACCGGTAAAATCTGAAACGCAGGTAGCCAGAGAATTCTAAGGCTGTAGTTAGGGAAACAGAGACTCTTTTTTTCTTTTTCAATGTTTGGCCTGGCCAACCGAACTTGAAAAAAAATAGAGCTGAAACATTTTAGCATATTCTGGGATTGATTATTCATTAAAAGTTTGGAAATTGATTAGTTGGAATTTTAGGAGAGAACTCCTGAGACTGTAAAATCCCTCTAGGAGCTCACTGGTGCTAAAACACCCTCCCAATGCTGATCACTTAGGTGAAGTTTACCCGGGTTACAATCATTGAGATCTTTCACCATTGTCTTGTCTCTGACAGAGCCAGAGCTGCAGTAAAAGTCAGAGCAGCTAAAACAAACTCCCTTCCTCCCAGGTCAGATTAGGAGAAGATAATGCAGAACTGTAGGGAAAACTTGAATCACCTTTCCCCACCTGGCAAAAGGAGGAGAAGGACAGAAATTCACAGACTGACAGTATTCTGACAGTCCTGTGCCCATGGGTACCTTTGTAGCCCATCCTTTTTGGCAAAGCTTGGAAATGTTACCCAGGTCCTATGCATTCTGCCCACTCTACCTAGCAGCTGCAAAACCGCTTTAAGCTCAGTAACTTCTGCAGTTGTGGGGGAAGGGCGAGGTAGATGGATTTGGACTTTCTGCCTCCCAGAATTGTCACCACTGGGATACCAGCTTCTGCTCTAGGTAACTTCACACTTCTTGTTCCAATTGCAAACTGTATTTTAATCTGTTTGACCTGTTTCCTGATTTGTAAAGGGAAAGTAATAATGATGGTTGTTATGGGATCAAAATGATAATGATTGTAAAATGCATAACATAAAGTCTGGTATATGATAGACACAACATTATTATTATCTCTCTCTGATTTAATGTAATTGTTAATTTGAAGTGGTTTTTAAATACCAAAAGTAATAAGCTGAATAATTTCTATATGTGGTAATCTGGAAATGCAATAGATGTCATCTGAAAATTATTGTTTCTGTATTTCTAAACTTGCATTGTGTTCCCAAAATTCTCTTAGATTGTGAACTTTGAGAAGACCATTGTGTGGTAAGAAATGATATTATAGCAATTTTAATCTGATTTTGATATATGTGAATTGGGTTTTTAAAGGGATGTGATAAAATCTGGAACTGTTATATGTGGTTATTGTTATACCAGAAGCGAGTGAGACATGCCACAGAGTATAAGTTTTGAATGGAGAAGTTTATTAGCCGGCGGCCATTGGGGTCTTCCCAAGTCAATGGCCACGTTTAAAGGGAGAAGGTAGTTTATATAGACAATACAGGATTCAGTGCTTAATTATCTCTTGAAATGTCATTTCGCAGACTCGGCACGCCTGTACCTTTTATGACCATGATCAAAGGAAACTCCTTAATAGATTGTAGATACAACATATCAGACAGCTGACTAAATGTCAACTGAATTACAACCCAGAATCTCTGTGTCCAGTTTGCCATACATCCCACAACATGACTCATGAGATAAGAGCTAGGAACAGTCACATAATTCAAAAGAATATCTGGGGCTGAGGCTTTCATCCTTCAAGGCCATACTCCATACTCCCAGAACAGTAATGGGAGGGGGGGGGTGTCAAGGACACCCACTGAACGCCAAACGGCAGGAACTAAGTCTGATTTTCTTACACAAAGTGGGGTTTGCAGTTAGGGGCTGGGGGCAGGGTTTTTCTAGCAATAGCTGGCTACTCAAGTATCACATCTCCCACTTCTTTTATGGAACATTTCAAATATTTGAAAAGGAATGACTTGATTCAGAGCACCTGAGGTTTGGGCCACTAAGACAGGGACATGAGAACGAATAAGGTTGGAGACATAAGAGAGTAATCAGTAACCTATAGTTACGGATAGGATCAATAAAATGGGGGGGAGGCAGCCAAAGTGCTAGCAGGGTGGTGAGCCAAGGGGGGACATTGGTCCCCTGAAAATCACTCAATATCAGCTTAGGCTAGTGCCAGGTGAAAAACTTGCAGTAAAAATTCCCTAAACGCATCCTGTAAAGCAGGGGTTTGGGAAGTAATTGAAGGCTTGCATATAGTAACAATAGAGGGCAAGGCTTCAGGCAGAAATTCAGAAGCTTCTTCAATTAGAGTGGCTGTAGCAGCCAGGGAGTCTAATTGTTTTTAAAACAGGCAACTGGCTTAGGCAACTAAGGATTGCGTTAGGACTCCCAAAGCCTGTGCTCTCCCTTCATCAACATGCCAAGTGAAAAGTTTGTAAAGACAAGAGTTTTGACAAGGGTCAGTTAAAGTATACACCTGTAAAATACTAAGCAAGGTGCTCCTCTCAGGATTAGGGTCTCATCCC